>NW_010529861.1:0-36888 GCF_000687285.1 Phaethon lepturus
GTTTCTGTGATTCTGTGATTTCTGTGAAAATGTCACGAAGCATTAGAGCTTTCTTTTCACAAACAAAAGATAAGTGCAGATGGTATTTTCAAGATTACCACAATTCTTTCACATTTTAATTTTCCTAAATCAAAATAATACTTCAGATAACTATTTTTCTTTTTAAGTTTCTGTACTAATGTTGTATGTCTTTGCACATTATCAAAACTTATATATTATTAACACTACATATTGGGCAGACAGAGATATTTATAGTAGTGAGGGCTTTAAAGATTACTTTGTCATTTTCTTGAAGAGTTTCTGAAGGTAGGCCTGAGTAGAATAAAAATAATACACTTTTCAAAATTCACATTTTTAGAGGTTTCAACACACTAAGTGGTACAAGTTAAAAAATGGAATGATACCAATTCCTTTTACAACAGTAGTAAGGAAAAGTTTTTTCTGGCTTTTTTTATACTGTATATTTATTTCTTATGTACTCTGGAAAGCATATTTAATAATTAGGAGGTTGATGTGCACCATCAGTTGATGTAGATTATAAATAATCATTGTTTTTCCCATAAAAGTCATACTTAAGTAAAACATACTTTCTAAGGTTTCCATGTAAAGGTGCTGCTTTCATAGTACCTTGAGTTCACAGATTTAGAAAATTATTTTTTTCTTTATTCCCAAATTCTGTTGACTTTGCATAGGACAAGACAAGACATAAAGTCATCCACTTTGGCATTGAGAAAAGCTACTTCTACTTCTCCACCTAAATAGTCTTGCAACCCATGTAAGCAAGATAAGCAGTTCCAGATGACTATAAAATTCAGCATGGATGGCCCGTTGTAGAAAACAGTACAGAGGGCATTGAGGATCTGAAGAAGAAGAAACTCAAAGACAAGGAATTCAGACTGAACTTACAGTTCATATTATTCTAGGGAGTTTCTTTGAAAATAAGTCCAAACTTCCTTAAAGTAGAGGTCAGCATCAATTTCTTACTCTGTCCAAGCAAAAAGTGACAGCAGAATCAGATAAAATATCTCAATACTTCTGGAAGAGATATGTCCTTCCCACTTCTTGGACTATTATAATAATAAAGATGTATCCTATACAGGCACCAGGAAGTCACTGTGTTCCTCTTCTTACAGTGACAAAATAAACATGGTAAAAGACAAACAAATATTAGGTGTATGAGTGAATATTTTTATTGCTCTGTAAAAATTGATGGATATATGTTATGTTATTTGCCTTCCTACATATTGTTCTAGCTCAGTGTAGAAAAATGCAATTGGAAAAGCAAGCTACGGAAAGCTATTTCTCTGGAAATACTTAATAGCTCTTTAGCAAATATACCAGCAGAAACAGTTGCCTATTGTTTAACTAAGGTGAGTTCCCTGACATGTTTCTAATCTCCTAAGTATCAGTGTTGGAGTGTGCATTCCATATATGCAAACTCAGGATCATTTAACTAGCACCTTATGTATCTTTGTACAAAACCACCTCACTCTTCAGAGTACCCAGATCCTCATCAGGGTCCCTTATATACCGAAAAACATCAGGCACATGAGAATGAGAGAATAACTGTGGTATCTATATGGGAAAAAGCTTCTTAAAGGAGTCATTATCAAGAAAATAAGTATTTCATATTCTTAATCACTCACTGGTAACTCCTTTTCAAAGACTCTCTCCAGAAATGCAGGAAAATTTTTTCAAGTAAGTTAGGCTTTTGTCTAAAACAAATTGTCATAATGGAATATTGATCATCATATCTGAACACATTCCCAACATCTGTTCCTAAGCATACCTGAAAAAGGAATTCTTTAAAAGCATGCTTAAGAGGCTAGCTGAATCTTATTAGAATATTTCCCAGATCACAAGGAAAAAGATAGCTTGTTCAACTTGTAAGAACAATCATATAGTATAAAACATACTCTTAAAAACCCCAGGCAGAAATAGTTCATCACCAAATATCACAGAGTCAACAGCTACATGGCACGATATAGTTTTGTTATGAAGTCAGCTTAGGTATCAGAAACGGTATTGTCTAATCACTTCTTCAGGCTAGCTTTCCCTTTCTGGACTTAGCCTTACTAATTAGTCCACTACCATGACTGTACATCTTGTAGAACCTAAGCAATCACAGAATCACTGAGCATATGAAAATGCCACTTCTGCTAAACACCTGATAGAGTCTGCCTGTATGTATTTTTCTTTATGAAACAAGGTGAAAGTAGATTTAGCTACTATGACAAATATTGCTTACACTGTGCTGTGATGCAATTGTCACACAAATAGGAAATGTTGTCAAAAATGTATAGGTTGAGTAGCAAATAGATAATCAAACTTGTGTTGCATGAATGTCAAAAAATATTAGATGTAAATCTCAGTGAGGAAACAGCTGTCAAATGGTCATAATGCACAGGCCAGCTTTTAGAAGCACTGAAACAAGAGGATGCAAGAAAAACAACTAATGCCTGGCAGATCAACAAGATACCTCTGATTAAAATAATAGTCGCATTTGATAGCTTTTTCAGCAAAAAATGTTAAAGAGACAGGAAGGGTGAGCAACCCATAGGAAAAATGCTTCCAGTGAAGTGGGTGAATACATGAGGAAGTGACTATGGGCTGTTGTGGTCAGTATTTCCTATCAGTCCTTGGGAAGTAAATGTACATTTGTTATTATTTCACAGTGAGCCACTGCTACCAACAAAGTTTTGGTAATTATGCTTAAGTCTGGCTACAGGTAAAGTGCAAGGACTACAAACTCCTTTTTTTCACTAAGAATTAAAAAAAAAAAAAAAAATTACTGTTATGTGGACTTATTGATCCATGGGGAGCTGACATTTCTAGAAGCCAAGTATTAACAGTCAGTTACGGACACAGTTACAGATGAAAGGGGTTCTCATCCAAAATGGTAAGTGATGGATGAACATTGTGGTAATAATGGTCAACCATAGTCAGAAGTGAAGAAAAAAACCTACTGAAATTCTAAGAAAAAGGTATTTTTCCCTTTAGAGATTTATCTGACAGATTATTTGGCTAAATAGATCTTCAATTAGATTAAAAATGGCAAATCTTGCAACATTGCATAAGAAATTCTTTGGCCATAAGTTTCACTGATCAAATTTTGCTTCATAGCTGCAAACAAAAAAACCAAAGCCACTCAGACAAATTCCATTCATACTTGGTAGGAACTGAAGGGACTACTATTAATAGTAGTTGACAATACTGTCCACCATAGAACATTCAAGTCTGGTCAGATATCTATAACAACAAGGGTGGATTGCCATGTCCTACAGTAAAAGTTTCTAGTTCAAAATGTTCTAGTGCTTTTTTGGAGGCCTAAAAGGTCTTTTAGAGACCTTAAGAAGGGCCCCGATGTAATCCTAGGTGTTACCGGACTTAGTGAAAGAACATATATTGCCACTATGAGCTCTGACAACTGAAATACCCATCTTAAAGGGAACCACAAATGAACAAAAATCGACTTAAAACTTAAATCAAACAGAACCATGGCCTCCTCTTAAGGCTCCTCTTGGTTTTAGAAGCTGCTGACTGTTATAGCTTTTACCAATGGTAACAACAGGTGACAAAAAGTTCATCATTTTGATTTTTTATCATTTATCTTTCAGTGTTTCAAGTGCAATACACAAGTGCCTATCTGATTTAAAAAATATCCTTGGTTCATAAGCTTCTCTATGAGAGTTTCTGAAACCTTCAAACTAATTCACACATTTATTATTTTTTTTTTAATTCCCTCATCATGCACATTGCATAAACTAGTTAAGTCCAAAACAAGATCCTGGAACAAACTTCTAGTCCATTCAGTGGCAAATTCTGAACCTGCACCCTACAGACAATGTCTACATGCACCAGCTTACACAATTTGAGCTGAGAAACAGGGCTCACATGTTGATGCAACTAAAGAGAAAGTATACATGTAGCCACTGATTTTCAGCACAATGGTGTTTGAGTGTTTCATAAATATCACCATCCTGTGATGTGAGAATATAGCACTACTATCATTTTACAGATGATAGACAGTTGAAGGAAATAGATTTGGGGAGGCGGAGTAAAAGAAGGTAAGGAGGCTCACATAAAGCAAAAATAAAATGTGAAATCACTTTCTATTAGAATGCCCATTTGGGATACACGAGAACACATACATTTCTCTTAGTTTGAAGCCACATTTCTTGTTATTCTGAGAGGGACTGCCTTCAAGTCTTTCTTGCAGTCTTCCCCTTTTCATGGGCAATTGTTAGCAGTTATTGAATTAAGAGGGACAGAAAAACTTCTATGTGCCCAGGCACTATTGCTCTCCCCTGCAATGTGGGTAACTGGCTCAAATGCCCAGTCAGACAAAGGACAGAACTGAACCTTGTTTTCTCACATCTTTTGTTAATGTTTATCTGTAAAACAAATTGTCTGTTCAAAGCAAATTATCACTGGCTACAATTTTACTTCAGAAAACTCAGTCTGCTACAGATCAGGTGGCAGAATATCAGATTGGATATTCAGAAAAGTTTAGATAAGTATTTTGCTTGATTTCTGTGAGAGAACCCAGGAAAATCTCTCATCCTCCAGCTCAACGTTCAACTGTCTTGAAGTGGTTCACATGACCACTTCATTTTTTTTCCTAGAGTTTTCTTTTTCATCAACTATGCAACAATTTCTACCCCAAAAACACAGGAGGAAAGAGCCCTGCAGACAACTTACCTCAATGTACGTCCTTGATCAATTCCTTAATCATTGCCTTTCCTGTGGTGCTAAGCAAGGACCAAGGTAAATGACAGAATTTTGGTGTACAAATAAGATATTTTCATAAATTGTAACAAAAGTTGCTATTCTGACGTTGCAAAGCTCTTCCATTTTCTTTTTCTTTTTTTTTTTTTTTTAAGTCTATTAATCATGGACAATGAAAAGAAAAAGATTAACTTTGAAAGAATACTTTATATTTGTCCACGCAATTGTTTGGCTCTGAAAAATTTTGCCCAAGTTAAAAAACAAAGCAAAACAAAGCTTAGGCTACTTGTCAGTTTGTATTAATCACATGCACAGAACCACAAGTTTAAAAACTTTTCAGTATTTTTAAGACGGTCATAACCTATTTTTCTTTTCTTAGATACATCTTTTAAATATATGCTTCATTTCTTTGTCATCTGGCTCTGTCCCATGTTGGAATTGCTCCCTGCTGTTAATTAGAGGTGACTATGATTTGATTAATCTCAAACATGTGTTATATATGCACAATATGGAAAAATGTATTCTATATTTTTGTACTTAAAACATTCTTGAATGTAATGGAAATAAGCCAAACATTTTTTAATGACTCAGGACCTAATCTTATCACAATGAACAATATGGATATGATCAAAATAAGACATTCTAATCCATTTGAAGTGTTAAAAGTTCACAGAAATATGCACTAATCATGTACAGTATTTCTCAATATAATACAAACAGGATTTCAAATACATGAATGCATACCATCTGAGCATCATTGTTATGTGTAAATCTTAAGTTCTCCACCTCTCTCGCCATTTCCACAAAGTTTTGTCTGAGTCTGACAATTTGCTTTTCCTGATCCCACATTGTTGGCATGGTTCCTGTGTAGATTTTTTTGAAGACACTGCTCACGTTTTTCAGACCTAAGGAGCTAGCAGTCAACAATGGGTATAACATTTCCATACTATTTTATATAGCTCTTTGTCTTGAAAGGTCTTTAATAACTGGAGTACAAATGTAAGCTCATTTATTAGGAGAGGATTATCCATATGCTTAAATTACATTTTGAAGTCAGTAATTATACAGTTATATAAGAAAAGTTTGTTATATAAGGAAAGTTAAGCATATGACTAAATGCTTTCTGGGTTTATAAGAATTTTTAAAGATCACTCTTAAATAGGAAAGTTTTGAATACTTTATGTCACATCATGTAAGCGCCTATGCACTTTTTGAGCAAATAAAAGTACCGTGAGTATTAACAGAAGTTCTCCAAGAGATTTCCTCAGGCTATTCAAAAGAGATTATTTTAAATAAGTTAAATTTAACAATTTCAATTTAAAAAAATGGCAATTATTTAATTTGCTGGCTCTTTTTTTTTTATGGAGAATTTTGTTGTTATTTTTATAATTATTATTTTACAGCCTCCAGTGGTAAGTGAAATATAATTCTAATTAATTTTTTCTACAGCTGTATACAAATCAATAACTGTAAGCATCTCAAAGGAAAAGCCTGCTGTAAGGGCCCTCCAAGTTCCTAATGAATGCAAATAAGCTGACCTTTCTCTGACAACTATGAGTATTGTTTCACAATTTTGCCATTGAAATTGCTGTAATCAGCAATTCATACAGAAAATATGGAGCCAATATTAGTTGTAAATAACTATTCATTACAAGAAGGTGTATTGTATAGTTATCATAGTAAAAAAACTTTATGATTTTGGGAATCAGTTCCTCTGGTTTTTGTCGAAAAGATGAATGACTTCAAAGAAAACATGAATGCTCTCTACTAATATTAAAAAAAAAAAGTTATTTTGTATATCCTTGAAATACTCTAGTTTTAATTCTTTTTTTTATTGTTTGAAATACAAATACCTTCAAATCTTGAAGTATTACTTCCTAACAAAAACACCTTTTTTATAAGTAGGACAATGAACCTGAAATGAAAGGAAGATTACAGTCAAAAACAAAAAAGCAGGATTCTGCATTATAAAAAGGGCAATATGTCCATGAAAATGCGGTATTTCTCATGCAATGATATAATAAAATGTGAATCAATACAACAGATAAGAAACAATGAGCTACTGTATTACTACCACATCTAGTATTTCTTTCTCATAAATACTTTTCAAACAGTGCTGGAAAAATTAACGTATAAATGAAAGCTATAGCACATTTTTAACATCTGTTTTAAAATGAAAAGCTTATACATGTTTAGGAGGAATTGAAATTTGGAGTACTTGCTATAGATCATTCCAGTTTCTACAAAACATTTAAAATGTCTGTGAAAATGCTCTCTAGAACAGATTTGAAGAAATAGTATTTACATTAAACTTGTTAATTACAGATGCATGTTCAACTCAGAAAAAGCAACAGGATCAAAAAAAAAAAGAAACAATAAAATGTTCTCGTTTATCATTTCTATTCAGCAAAAAACTTGAAATACCAGCCTCAACTGAATACTATATTAATTTTTTTGTTTAAAAGTCTCCTTGTTTTGAAGACAGAAGTTATTAAATTCTAAGAAGTAAGTTCACTAAAATTATTAGTTCTCTTTGTCCTGTTTTCATGTTTTGCAATAACTAAATTTCTGATTTAATAAGCTTTCAATGCCCAGAGATTATAATAGACTATCAGCTAATGTCATGTTCATATAATATGTGTGATATTTTAAAAGAACAGTCCTTTCTTGATGACATTTCCTCAAGATCTCTACTCTCATACTTGTAATTCTTTCATGTTCAGAATGAATCCCTGCTACATCTCACTCAATATTGATCTTCAAGGCATTTCTCCCAATCCTTTTCCCAGTGTGGTCACTGAACAGTATAAAAGTTCAATAGGAAGATCAGCTGCTCATCCACTTTTTGCTAAAGCAATTTGTATTATGGATTTATTTTAGCAGTCTACAGTGGCAGTTGCTGTTTTTACTATTTAAATGCTTTGATTATCTGACCTTGCTTACTTTATCTTTTTAAGTGCTGTGCATGGGCTTTAAAGCTGATCAATAAATGGGGATTCCTCCACCACATTATGTTGAAATCAATCCTGATTCAGACTATTTGTATTTCACTCTTATGAGTCCATCTGTCTTTCTTAATTTTATATTCTCTTTTCTTAAATAGTTTTGCCTGCCACTGCAAATGCTTACTGTCAGGTAGATTTCCGTTGCAATCAATTCAGCTTTTCCCAGTAGTAACTATAGTGTCTGGGAAAACACAAATGTATAGGATCATATCCTATACCTGGACAGTCATCTCCTATATTATTGTTATTATTTAATTTATTTTTTTAAGCATTTGTGTCATAGGTACTGTGAAAGTCAATAAACACAAATTTTCTATTACTTCAGATCTTTATGTTTCCAGTAATATTGAGAAAACAAAGGGTTCATGCACTTCTTAACTATAGCTTTATAATTTTATGTTTACAGTTTCATGTCCTCTGCATTAAAATCAAAGTAAATGGTTGAAAGGTATTAAAACTTTTCAGATTTTCAATTTCTCTGAGATAAAGAGATAAATTAGTGGAGCCAATCAGCCGTCAGCTATGTCACAGTAACCCTTAGAATTCTCTGATCAAATTCAAGAACTATAACTAGTCCTGAATTTGTGCATTGTAAACATTTGCACTCTCTGAGAAACATTTTGCTGTATGTGGTATCTAATTTATTTAATATGGATAAACATTTAAAATATTTCAAGTTTTTTAACTTCTTACAAACTTTAAAGTTTACCTTGCTTAATTCGTAATGAAAAGGCTATCACAGCTGTAAGAAGCCTTAACATGGATATGTCAAAATAGAAATGGAAAAAGAAACTAAATACAAAATCTAAAAATGTAGTTAACATACTATTCATGGAGTCCTGAGCATTTAGTGGATTATCGACATAGAACATATAAAACTTACTAAATTACTACTTTGATTTCATTTAAACATTGTTTAGAAAAGGGAATACCATTTCCCCTTTCTTTAACTAGATCACACACACACACAAAAATATACATTTGGATGTCCGTTAAATTGATCTGAATTAATATACAAGCAGTCAGTCACTTCACTGACTTCCTGTAAAGCTTACATCATAATTCACTAATTAACTTCTATAATAAAGCATCACAACTACAAGACAAAATTGTGAGCAATACTTAAAAGTTTTCGTCTTTGATCTTCCAAACTCATGAACAGCTTTCCACGTATTTATAGGGTAATTGGTTTCGTTGAAACTGCTGACATTCATAAATGTTTGAAAGGCTGAGGCCTAGAATGCCATTAAGATTTGATACTACTTAGCTTGCTAGATAATACATTATTTTTCCATGCATAAAAAGAACTTACTTACTTCTTCAAATTTTCTAGTTCTTCACCTGATCAAGACTATTTCTGCTTATTCCATGTTATTCCAGGTCCGGTAGACACTGAGGCCTTGAGAAGCTGCTATTCTTCCTCTTTCTCTGAGGCTGTTATTCCTACCTTAAAGTTCACCGCACTTTTCCTGATTTTTTAAGAGAAAATAGGAATTATTCTATCATAAGTTTGACAGTGAACAAAAGTGAACTTTTTGTAATGGCTGGGAGCATTTCTGCCTCAGTTGTAGTTCCATACGGTCCACACCGTGGTGTCTCTGATGAGAAGGGAAAGACAAAAGGGGACATGACCACAAATATCTTAAGCATTTATGTAATTAGAAGGTGTTAATATTAACATAACTTAGAAAAAATAATGGGATGACAGAGATTTAAATCATAATAGCACCAGTGATGCTGGTGGGGAATATCTGGCCTATTTTGTGAAAGCCATTATTAAACGTATTTTAAAAACATGGTCCAAGTGAAAGTAAGCACGTAAAGTAACTAATAATAAACAGTCACTAAATGAAGAAAAATGGATCAAGATTTTCACTGGTAATTCTGTACGTGGCTTAGGCATCTAATACAGCGTGTAACCCATGCTGAAAAAAGCAGCAAATATGCAACAGTTCCTTGCACAATGGCACAATGCCATTTTTTTTCTTTTCTGGAAATGAATGATTTCAGAAATGCAAAATAATAGTTTATAAGATTTGCCTATTTAAGACTTCAATTTGTATACATAGATTTTTTTAAATGATTGATTAATAATTGTACTGAAATCCTGCCCTCTCAGTATTTTTAGAAAGAATTTTAGCTAATGCAGGATGTCATTCCTGAAAAGAAATCGGTTTTACTGATAATTCGTTTCAGATTTTCAGGCGAGCATTCTGTCTTCTCCTTTTAAAATTCCGCTAATAAAAACACCTATTTCGTTATGGGGAAAATTCCTTTAAGCACTTCCGGAATTTGCGGATGCAAGGAGGGGGGTTACTTTTGCCAGGATCTTAGCCACTTACTTAGAAAATAAAAATGAAAATGAAGAGGAGGATAAGAATTGTTAGACGGTATTACACAATAGCATCTAGTATATGGTGGGGGGAGGGTTCAACTTATGTAATACTAACATCACTTGTGAAGATTTTTCTTTTTATTGTGACTGCATAGGGGAAATTTAGAAGAATTCACTGCACCAAATATTACGGATTTCTGCAGAGCACACCTTAAAAAAGACAAGTCCATACTGTTTCCCTCAGGTGGATAAATGTTAAGAGAGAAGAATCCAAGTTTCATGATGCAGCAGCACAAAGCTGGGAAGTGAAAATTATGTTGCAGCAGAGTCCTGAAAATATGACTGTAAAAGTTAATCAATAAAATGTCTATTCCTGTCTATTCACTAGAGGCCCCAGCTGCATAGCTTCACACAATCGATACTACAAATTATTACGATTTCCAGGTTCCCACTGGACATTCCGAACAAATCTTTCAAGTGTAACAGGCTTATATTGGGCAGTGGGGGGGAGGGTACATTAGGTTTATTTCATCTAGAATAAGTACACAACAAACAAAGCTTGTGGCTTCTGAAAACTTTTAGTTTTTTCCTTCTGAAACACATGTATTTTGGGCACCCTGTGAAATTAGCAGAAAATATTTTTTCAATTTTAAAACTAAGTGTTTTTATACTGGCAAATTAATGAATATAGTGGACCTTTTATTATTTTTAAATCCTTGTCAACCATTTCCTTTTCTCATCGCTTCCAGGAAAAATAACTTTTAATGTACGATTTCACAACAAGGAAATAAAAGTATTGAGAAATGGACTTTTCCCCTCAAAGGCCCCACAATAGCTGTAGCAGAATATCAGCTCTTTGTGTAGTTTTAACTGACCAATTTATGCTGTGCTGTATTTTTCCTTTGTATGTTCCTATGCTCTCGCCTTGATACCAGCTGCTTTTGCCAGATTCACTGAGTAGGAATGTAGGTAAAGTCCAGGACTGTATGACTGAATAAGTCAGCACCAAAGGGATGCTACTTTACAACCCGTGCAGTACCCTTCACAGTGACTGAATATAACCCTTATGACATTCCCTGTCCCAGAAGACCCAGGGGACAGAGATCCATTGTTCTTTCTGTCTCCCAAGGAACAGAAGAGAGCAGATACCGGCTGGCACAGCATGACCGTTTTCAGGTACACTGTAAGGTGTTATTTAAAAGGTGAATTTCAATATTTTAAATCTCCAACTGAAAACAATAAAAAACAATTTTGATAATCTATGGAGCTAAGAAAAGATTCCCCTAACTCAAAGTTTATTATGTTCATGTATTACAGTAACAAACTTTCAAAGTCACTGAACAAATGTAGAAAATAGAACAGAAAAACGTAGGTTAGTAAATAATTTTTGCATGTTAACAGATTCATTCAAGTTTTATTTTTTCACACAAAGTATAATATAAAACTATAAAACATCTCTCTGAAAGTCTTCTAATGATTATCATTTGGCCTTCTATTTCAACATTAGCGAAACTCATTCCCCTGAACTTTTGCAGAAAAAAAAGCTCCATTTCATCACACAATCGATCAGTTACAGCTGGGAGTTTCAATGCCCCCTTTACCACTATCTCACACTAAGTTACCACAACCAGTAGTCCCAGAATTTTGTAACCTTTTTATTTTCAAAGAAGTATCTACAAGAATTGGCATAACATGGCATTTTGGCAACTGAGGAATCACTTGAAATGGTTAAGAAAACCCACTGTGGCCAAAAGACTCAAGATAGATTAGGAAAGTAAATCAGTGACATTGTTCTCCCTAGAGAAGTACTAGTAATGTCTTTAGAGATATAACTACAGGTCGAAAACCACCAAGCTATTTTATTTAAAGAAATGAAGACACATTACTGAAGACAATGTTTTTTCCATGAAGCTTTTGCCAGTCTACAGCAGAAAAATTAACTTGAAATATTTGAACTACAGAAAGGATAAAGTTCCAGTCCTAAAGTCATTTATACTGAGCATACATTATAATATTTTACTTTTAGACACGAGATGTTTATTGCAGCTGAACTTAGCAAACCTTCTCTCAGAGGAGATTTGTTGAGATAGTGTTTGATGCTTGCCACAAATCTGAGATAAAACATCCAGCTTTAAATGTTCAGTTTGTCACTAAATGAACGGACTTCTTTTTGCAGCCAAATTATCTTGTCTAAGTATTCATCTGTGCTCTATGATATTACAAAACAGGTTGAGATTTTGAATGTATACTTAGTAATTGCTTAATATAACATAACTTTAGTAAGAAGAGAGTAACTGTTTGCATACAAAAAGAATCAACTGAAGTAGTAATTTTTGCCATACTCTAATTCTTGAAAAATCTGAATAATTATTCAGTTTGTGGCTCAGTATAAAAATATAATTAACATTAAGCTAATTTATAAAAGCTAATTGTTGAACCTTAGTATTTTTTAATTAAATCCTCAGAGCTAGCATTCGATCTAAGAGATACTACATTTCGCTGGTAAGAGCAGAAGTACTTTTTTAAGTGTAAAATTTACTAAAGTATACAGTATGGTTTGTTTTTTGTTTTATGTTAGCAATCTCATATGTGCCTTGCTGTTGTGACTAAAAGTTCAAACACCAAATTTCCTTTAATTTGGTAGTGTCTTGCTTAGAGGCAACTTTTTTAACAAAAAAGAAAGACAATAAGACCCATATGTAACCTTTGGTCTCTAAAAAGAAGATGAGAATACCATGAATAGATAGGTAATAAGTAATTACACATACTATTCTACTTCAGCACTACAGAATCTTTTTAACTTCAAAAGTAAAGCAGACCACTTATAATAGTATTTTTGCAACATCCAATTTTTTTAGTGTAGAATATATTTTAAAGCATACATTAATCAATCATTTAGACTTAATAGTTCATTCAATAGAATTATAGAACACATTTACACTGCATCTTACCTGAGAGAAATGATTAATACAGTACATATTAAAAGGATTTAGTGTTGACTTTAATGTCTTCTGTTTCTCGAATACTGAAAAAGCAGTAACTCACTTGTAATCACTAATTTCTTCTTCAGAAGCTATAATAACGTTCTCTCAGGGTCTTCAGCTCTGTCTGTGATTTTCTACCCTTCTGTTCTTGGTGAACTGTTTCTGCTATTTGCTCACTTAGCTGCTCTTGAGTTGCTTTCAAGCTGGATTCCATTAGAAGAAGTTTTTCATCTTGACTGGCAAGTTCTTGGGCTGAAAGATAAAAAAAAAAAAAAAAAGCATTACATTTTAAACTCAAGCCGAGTGATATTTTTGTTTTAAATGTAATGCAGTGCAACCCTCTATAAGAGCTGAGCAAATATTGTTTTCAGGAGAACAGCATCATTCAGTTCCCAAATCTTGAGAGGAAAATATATCACAAATATATTAGTAGCTGGCTTAAGTCTCTTTCATTGTATCCCAGTAAAATGAAATAAAGAAACTTGGATTCAATATTCTGCAAACATTTAAACTGCTACCAAATCTGACTCTATAAGCACACATTCAGTATTTAGTTCATTCTAAAGCAAACACCTATTACCTTCATATTTTGCAATGTAAGTCGATCTAGAATTCAAAATCAGAGTTTTGAAAGGATAGCAGCTTTTCTACCATGTCACAATCATAACATATACAATTTAAGCTCAAAGTCTTCAATTTCATTACGATTCTTCATGAATTACGGAACACATACATAGTAAAAACCCATTCTTTTCCAAGGTCATCCAATAGATGGCAATCTTTCCTTAGACCAGAAGAAACTGTAGCTGTACACTGCCAGCTCTCTCAGAAAAATAAGTGATTTAAGACAAAGACATTTTTCCTTTGTTCTTTGTTGACCATTTTCCTAAAAGATATATGTACATAGGTTTTAATTTAAATATTTGACCCTTAGTATGTGCATGCATGAGTTTGTGCGGATGTGGAGATATATGTGTACCTGCACAGACACAAATCCACACACATGTATTTGTTTTTATACTCTTTCATAAATATATGGCTTCAGGCACATAGGCACATTTACTTATCAGGTTTAAGATAGCGTGGAATAAAAGTAATCATTAAAACAAGTGCTTCACAACAAGCATTTTATAGCATGCATTCCCTTCATTATGTAGTATTCAAATTATTTTGAAATTTGACACCAGAAAAATTAAGAAATTAAGAAGCTTTTAGTGATAGCAGTTCAGTAAGTATCATAACAGAAGAGTTCACGTGATCATAAATAAAAAGCCTTATTTTTAATGAGCTGTAGTATAATATTAAAGAGTGATAAGTACACCAGTCTTCAATGAAGTCAGAAAACAGTGTTTTCCAGGCTTAGATGGATAGAATCCTTTAAAGAAAAACATTTGTGCTCTGTTAACATGATTCTGCATTTATTGTTTTTAATGTCTGACAATGTTCACCATATGCCCAGGATCTAAATTCAGGTATCATATCTACCTTTATGAATTCAGAATATCCAGAAGATCGATTTATTTACATTAAAAATAGTTTTGTTCTTTTCTCACTGACAGTAACAGAACCCCACTTCTCTCAAAACACAATAACAGTGAGCATTTCTGTAAGTAAAATGTACTGTATATAAACTGTTTAAATCTGCGCCTCAGGAAGGTGCACAGCTAACATTAACAGCTAAATGTTTAACAAACAGTACGTATCACCCACAGCTTATCTTTACTGAGTATCAAGTGTATTTGAATCTCTGTGAACTAATGAGTTATTAATGCCAACACGTTTTAAAAAATTACAATCTAATAAACAACTTATAACAGCTTTGCTTTCACATCTAAAACATGAGTGATTTTGGTATAGACAAGCCTAAGCTGTCATCATTCAGTAAGAAATATAATATATAACAAAATTGTATTTGTCAGTGCATTTTGGATCCATTTAGATAATAACATTTGTGCATAACTTTCCTGTGGTAGATGGTCTCATTGAAATCTTACTACTGATTTGAATAATGTTAATTATCTGTGGGCTCCTAGTATTTGATCTGGGTTTGAAATCAAAAGAAGGGTAAATATTTTACATATTACATACCTCTTCCATTTACAGTTTTTCAGCTGTTGATTTTTTTTTGTGTAGAAGACAGTCCTTTGTATGTCAAATTAAGTCCATTCAAATTTCAGGACTTACTAAGTCACAGTCAATTTAATTTGAAATAGCATTGTCTGTGTTATCCAGAAATGGACCTTTAGCAATGCTTTTAAAGTTCTGAGAAGTAGTTCAGGGGTGTGATCTGTTGCCTGGAGATAGAATTGTCTTCCAAAATGTATTTTTTTTATATCTTTTTAGATTTGTGAACAGAGCCAGCTATGCATATTTTGTAATTGGCAAACCTATTTAAACATACAAAAGGTTATTTAGTCACTATTTTCAGTACTCTGTTTTAACTCACAATGTCCTGGTAAAAAAGGGTTAAATTATTTTAAGTTTACCTATGCCTTGGACTTGAGCCTTGGTTGATCCCAAGCCAGAGGCGCTAGCAGCTGCATGCTTTATTTACAATCCCTTTGTCAGACTTACAACTGCCCCAGGCTATAACATAGTGTACCTAATGTTCAAACTGGCAGGTAATCTTATGTCAAACATACTTCTTTGATTTAAAGTGATCAATAGATTCTTGTAAAGAGGTAATTTCTCTGATGTTTCCACCTTGCCTTTCTTACAGGTGATTCACACAAAAGCCTGCTTATATGATGTACGAACAATAAACAGAAAGCTATAATCATGTTTTTTCAGATGTTTCCGGTGCACAACGATTTTGGATCAATACCCTGTGTAATACAATTATCTGCAATGATCTGGTTGTATTGAAAAAGAATTTGCAGCAGACCTCTAGGGGGTTTTATCCAGAAACACGTATCTGGCAATGTTGTGAATAGTGGAAGAGAAAATTAAGGGGTTGACACAGGCTGTCTATTATGTTCCAAATGACTTCATTAATATTTTATTTGGTAAAAGTAGTATATTTCGAGCTCTACTATACTGTGACTTCAAAATATTAATAATGCAATTTCCTTGCTGCATTTGCTTATTTTGAAAACTAGTTCTAGCACAGATGTTCAGTGTAAAAGCCAAAAATACAAACCAAACATTATTTAAAGCAGTTTATTCCCCATAATTGAATGGTTGCTTCTTTTTTGTATCTTATTTTGCTTTTGTGGACAATATTCTCTCAAAAAAAAATCTATATTCATTAGCACGTTACTGCTAAAGCTGTGTAATTTATCTATACCCGGGGTTAATCATACAGGTTTAAAAAGTTACCTAAAATATTAACAATTATATCAAACTTGTTAAGTTCAAATTACACCTTGGTTTGCCAGTGAATGTGCAGGTGTTCTGGGACAGAAATAGATGTTTCACCAAAGTAATACAAAGATTATAGAACAGAAATAGAAATAAAGAAAATCAGTTGTGTTTTTTTAGTTTTCATGAAGTCACAGTCTATAGCTGTAAATTTACCCTAAAGCAGTACCAGGAACCTTTTATATTCATTTGATTACAACAATCATATGCCCATATGATTGAAAATTCTATTCCATTAAACTGTGCCAAATTCACATTTCCGTAATACTACTATTTTTGTACATTATTACCTGTCTTGCTGCACTGCTTATGCACACCCTGCAGTTCCTGATTTAGCTGCTGAATCTCAGTTCTCAGTATGGTGGTTTCTGTCTCCGTCTGATTCTTTTCTTTCTGTGTGTCCTGGATACTGGCTTTCAGTTTCTTGACCACACTGTCAAGGTGCTCCACCTCAGCTACTTTTGCTTTGATACCTTCCATTGCCTGCAGGAAATCAGCTTCCGACTTTCTCAGAAGGTCATCTCTTTTGCGTATTGCCTGTGAAGACAAAAAGCATTCCAATAGTGCCTTTTATGATGTACTTTTTATACTGCATCCTGCTATTTTGAGCTATGGGATACATGAGATTATACAGCACCTCATTAGCAACTGGGTCAAGTACCCACATCTCCTCTAGGATCAAAAAGTTACAAGGACTTTAATTTAAAAAAGTCTGGTGAAGAAAAGATTCAGTATTACAATAAATACATCATTAATCAATACTTAAAACTTCAAAAGCAAGAAGAAATATTCCATGTAATTCTGCGAGAAAAGCGGGAAATGCAGTTTGATCTGAATGAAGGCTTTTCCTTTAAAAAAAAAAAAAAAGGAAGGGAAAAGGTTTGATGAATAAAAAAAAAGAGGGGGGGGATATTTAACCTCTTGGTGCCAACGGCCACAGAGCTCTTTCATTTGGCAGTCAGGCAAATGCTGTAGGTTAATGTGGCTGTAGGGATATCCCAAAGCTGTAGGAAAAAAGCAACCATGCTACTTTTTTTTCCTCACTGTTTAAACTCATTATCTGAGTAAAGCTATGGTATTGAGACTCTGTTTTGTTATTGCTTGAAGATGCCACATACAACTTGGACTTTGGATATAGAAGAGCCCTTTCTCTTGAGATACAGTGCCATGGTTTTAATGTTTGTCTACACAGTTCTTAAGTACATGCTGCAAGTTTATAGGTATAAGTTTCATATCAATCACTACGGAGTATTCATGAGTGACTGTGCGTTATTGGCTTGATGCCACACCTTGATTTTCTATCATGCTCCATCATGCTTCTTTTAATCTGAATATTTAGCACTCTTTCATGTCTTAATTACAGCAAATTGCGCACAGTTGGCACCATTTCTTGAAATTAATCCCAGAGTACTTTGTTTCTGTCAAGCACAGTCAAAGCCTTAGAGAATAATAGTAAATGTTATTGCAGATCTAAATTTAAATGACTGTCTATGTATTTAACTTAAGCCTTTAATTATTCGTGCTGTACTGTTTTTGGTTCAAATGTTAAACATTCTTTACTGAGAATGTAAAATTGTTTCAGACAGCTTGAAATCAGCGATGTTAACATGACAACAATTATTTGTATTAACATATTTTTTCAGGTGTGTAAAACTTAATAGACAGCATATAATATCCTGCCACAGTAATATGTTTCCATTTCATTCTGTTTATTCAGTAAATAATAAAAAGGTTCTAATTACCAGGAAGAGACTGTTGGGGGAATAATTCCCTTCTGCTGTTCTTTTCTGTTTAACACAAAAAAATTAAGAAAAAATAAACAATCAATACTTCCTCCTGTAGCTGATTTCTGCGCTGTCTGCAGGCAGCCTGTACCTTGTACATCTCTTTCTGAAACCCACTCAGAAAATTTGGGGGAATGTTGATTTTTATTATTTTCAGTATTCTAGTAAAAAAAAAAAAGACAGAAACAATTAGAGTATCCTAAATGCTGTCATTGCAAATTGAAATTATATATTTGGCAAAGTTCCCAAGTAAGTACAAATTATTTCTGTTTATTGTGTAGTTTTTTAATATGGATATTATGTTATTAATAAAGCTCAAACCTTTCCACCTTATTTAAATTTTTTATGTTGGAAACATTCACAGAGCAAGGTAAAAAGAGTAAATAAAACTGCTAGGCCTATGTACCTTGTATTCCAAGAAAAAGTACAACAAGGTAGATTTCTGACATTTAAAATTAGTATGAATGGGATTTGCAGTTAAAAATGACAAATACATTTATAAAAATATCTACAAACATAACAGAAGAAATCATATTACTGTATTCATTTTATTTTTATCAGTATGCATTTTGACAGAATTGCTATCGCACACTCTAACGTATCCTGAATTGAGAGACAAACACCAGAGAAATATGTACTAACAAAATTTGTGATAAAGTTTTTTTTTTTGAGAACTCATAACAATTACATATAAAGCAGTGCATGCCCAGCTCCTTCACATTCTATTTTGTAGTGTGGTTTCTAAAGAGATAGATGTTTTGCTTGTTCTCATAGCAAAAGCATACCTGATCTTTTTTGCTATAAAGTTTCCTGGCATCTGTAAGGTCTCTTTCAAGCTGTGTTATCTGCTGTTCTAGATGAGCAAGTTCCACTTTGTGTTTCTGCTGGGAAGCTATTACATCCAGATGCAGTGACTGTAAGGTCTTGTCTAGTTTTTCAATTTCAAGAACAGGGATTTTTTTTTTTTTTCTGTTGGTCAAGTATATTAGCAACTTCAACTTTTTTTTCCTGTATGATCTGCTCGCATTCTTCAACTCTGCAAAATTTTTCATTGTATTGATTTTTCAAGATCACAAGCTCATGTTTTAAATTAGAAATTATTGTACATTGTACCAGATGTCCTGATTCAGTTATCTCTCATTTAAGAAGCATAAGTTATAGCTCCATTTCCAGATTTCAAATGCTGAACATGTGGCAACTTGTAATTTGTATTTTCTTTTCAGTGAACAGAAATATTTGAAAAGATTTATTAAATTATACATAAAATAAATTTCTCATTTGTAATCCTAAAAAGCAGAGTTATATATTCATTACCTGTAAAAACATAGTTATATAATAGTGCTCTTATTCTAACTCCAAAATATCTAGATAACTATTTGATTAGTTTTATTTAATTCTGGTTGAGCTAATTAATTTCTGTGATTCTGCAATATATTTACTATATTTTCTAGAGATTCAAGTGCATAAAACTTTACGTGAGATGTTCGTCATTGGATTGGTATCTGCCAATTCAGACTGAGGCTGAAATATGACATTCTCTTTTTCAGAAATCTTTGAAAAGTACAGGACATATTCTGATTTGTATGATTCATAAGATAAACCATTAATTATATATGGCTAAATATCACCATGCAGGCTTCTGGTTTAAAAAAAAAAATTGCCTCTTTTTGAAGACAGATAATTTTGTCCTTGAACTTTTGAATTTTCAGACATGTTTGTAGTATTCTTTGGGAATTCCTGTATCTTAGTTTTTTATGATCCTTCTGTGATAAAGGCAACTCTTTGGTCAGCTGATCAATTGTTTTCATATGTGAGTTTAGTTATAAGGATGTCAGTGTTGTTTACTTTCAGTGGTTTGGTAGTCAACATGTCTAGTCAACATCATATAATAGCACGATATATGAAAGCTACTTAAGTCAGAGAGAATAGAGGCTCTAAATAAGCACATATATAAGCACAGTTCCAGGCATTTCATTGTCATGTTTAACCTTGCGCCTAATTAAACTCTTCAGTTGCTATGAATGTAAATAAGACTTTGAATGTCCCAGCTGTGGGGCTCCTTAGGTAAGAAATCATTTTTGTTTCTCTAAATGTTCAGTGATTAAATATTTAGAAGCACTGGTTTTATTTAGTCTTCTTGACTTTTTTTAATATTAATATTACTTTTCTTTAAAATAAGTGTGTGTCTTGTTTCATTAGTTATTAAACATAAAAGTGAAAATATTAATCAGATATGTAACCATTATACCTCTGCTAAAAGATTTGCCGTTTTGCAACTTCATAGCTGAGACGGAGTTCCTGATAAAACGGATGACATTAAAGCAAACTCAACCAGCCATCTAATTAGCTATCCCAGATGGCTAATTTGTATGCAGTTTAGAGAAGAAAACAAGTTTTAAGACAACCAGAAATTACCCTCAGTTTCCCTAAGTTCAGTAATTGATTTTTTGGAGAAAGGTTAGACATCTTTCCTGTGGGAGATTTTCTCTTCAAGCCTGGGACCTCAACACCACAGGTTTTCTAAGAACTCAGAATTACCCCTGTTTTTTATGACCACTTCCCGAGACAAATCTCTAGTTATCTCCTAAAGCCTCTTTTGGGCTCAGCTGTTTTCTAGATAGGGGTTCAACTATTTCTCCAATAACCTGTGTGTCAAATGTCCCTCAACAAGCACTTTTTTTTTTTTTTTTGAGAGAGAGAGAAGTTCTAAGTTATTTAGTCATTTCTTTGAGACGTCATATCTTTGAGTTCTCTTGAAATTTAACTCACTGAATTCCCTTTGTTCAAAGAACACAGAGAGCTATGTGACAGAGAGTTTAAAAAAATATATTTTAAGACTAATGCCCATTTATTGTTTATTCTTCAGAAGTGAAAACTCATTAGGATCTAAGACAGCATGTGGTATTCATTTATCTTTGAAGGTGGTTTGCACTCGCTTTTAATAGCCTTAAAAGGAAAAAAAACCCACCTCTCATCAGTATTTAAAAGATGTCCAGTTATGTCCAATAAGTGTAAAATATGATTCTTCATACTCAAAATCACAAACTAATATTTTTAAGTTGAGAAGGGCAATTTTACCCATTCTACACAGAAAAGGGCATTTCATCAAGTATTTCTTCTGTCCTATAGCTTTTAATCTATGATGTTTATTATTTAGAAATACATTTAATTTAGAACTAAACACCTCAGGTACATTAAGAATCTACTATGTCCCCTGATAAGCTGGTCCAGTATCCAGTAACTTGCGTTGTTAAAAGAAAATGCCTTCTTTCTGATATGAATTTTTCTTTCTCTCTTGCCATCATCATTGAATCTCATTGTCTTCTGTTAGATTAAGAGAACCTCTTACCATTAATTTTCTACTTCTGTAGGTACTAGAGATTGTGCAAAAATAAACCGATATTTTTACAGAGATAAATGCACTCGGATTGTCTTGTGTCTCACTGTGAGTTAGCTTTCTGGCTTCACAGCTTTCGAATAACTCTTCTGAAACCATCAACATTTGCTGTATTGCTTTTCAAAGTATCAGGCAATCACTAAATAACAGTATTGAAGTAACAGCATTCTTTCTCTTTATGCAAAAAGTGGTAAAATCTCTGAAATTCTATTAAAAATTCCATAGTTATAGATCAAAAACCTTGCTGACACTGTATCCTAATGAAAGTACATACTAAGTTTATTATCCAGCATGATTACGAAGTCCTTTTTGCTATCATTTTCTAAAATTGGCCTCTCGCCCCCTAAGCATGATATTTTTGAGATCTCAACCAAAACTCATAAAACTCTGCAGTTTGGAAAAAAAGAAAAAAGTGGTTCAAACATATCCACCTTCCTGTCAGATTTAAATCAGTCATCAAAAAAAAGCCTGAATTTGCCATTTATCACTTCAGCATTTTTGTTTCATCTACACACTTTATCAGCAATAATTTTGCCTTCTTCCAGACAGATCCTTTTGCAACTTCACTACAAATGTTCCATTAGGTTATATTTGCAAATTTATTACATTTGTTCTTTCATCTCAGTGTTACTCTATTTGATGCATCCCACACTGACTGTGCATAGTCAAAAAAGGGTCCTCTTGGTGGTCTGAAAAGAATTTTCCTTGCTCGCTCTCACTGGAAGTCCTTTTTTATGTATGATGATGTTTCTTCACCTCCCCACCAAACTGCAGTGAGATTTTTCTAAAATAGATCTTTTTGTCTGCTTGCTATTTCCCTCACAGTGATGCTTACTTCATGCTTACTTGAGGTACGAAAAACATTGTCCCATATGGATGGACAGCTAATTGGAACACAATTAACGTTGATGATCCCTGAATGTGTTTCTGATAGCTTTTCAGTGATGATCTGACAAGGTGTCGGATCCTTGACAAGATGTCAAGCACCCTTCCTGACTAAAAGCTCTTATCTGGAGGATAATTCAGTAAACTTGATTTTGGCACAAAACACAAAATAAAGTTTGGATTGTACATGGGAGATGATCCAGCTGAAAAATCCCGCTGCATTATTTTTTCTCTCTGATAGCTCCAAAGAAACTTCTTGATCTGGTTCATCCTGTGGTTGCAAAAACTGCAGTGTCTGAAGAGCACATGGAAGAAGCTCAAGGAAAAAAACTTATGCAAGAGAGATGAAGGTAGGTTCACTTAAGATATAACTGCCACCCGGGTGTTCAGAGAACCACAACCCTCTTCAGGGGGGCCTTCAGCTTCTCTTCAGACATAAACCACATATGTTTTAACATTCACAGCTGTCTGAATCATGATGGATCTTGTCTTCCTTTTCAATTAAAAAGAGAATACCAGAGCTTGGTTTTTTCCCCTTAAGTTAATCATATTTTCAGAATTCTGAGATTTTTAATGCATATTTAGATTTATTCATCAGCTGTTTGCAGTATCCTGTCTCCTGTCATTAATTTCCATGCTTTTCATCTCTAACCAAGGTGCCTTCTCAACTAATAAATCTGTCTCTCATAATTGTAGGAGTGTGAATTTGGGGCACATAGTAAAGTTTCCTTAACCACTTCCCGCTTACTATTTATAGTACCAGTGAACTTATATCCCTGAAGAATGCAGTGATTAGATAGAAAGTGGCGGCGGGGGGGGAAATCATTTTGGTTTCTAAAATAATTGTAACAAATACCTAATGAATAATGTGAAATGTGCTTTATGCTGTACATACAAACAAAACTGAAGGTAAAAAGGTTCTGTAATATTTCAGTTTGTGGTGTCATAGAACAAATAAAGCAAACATAAGAACATAAAAAGCTAAATGTAGATATCTTTTGCAAGGAAAGTCAAGACAATTATTATCTTGCTTGTTGTTTTCTATAGTGTAGGAGCATCTATGCTTACTATGAAGGATGTAAATCTGGTAACGCCTTAGTTCTCCATGCTACCTACTAAATAAAAAAAAAATTGTAAAAATTAAGAAAGTATCAAAATAGAATACTCAGATTTATTTCCAATTGATGTGTACTGAGCTAGAATTATACTATTTATTTAACTTTTCACCCTGTAGTTTATGTTGACGAATCAGGCTGAACTGTAAGTATGAAGTCTGTATATATCCAATTTCAATTAGGTGGGGTCTTTTGGAAGGGCTTCCACCTTCTAGCAGTTAATCTGAGGTTGTACCATGTGAAGTGTTTATCTGAAACTGAGTAATAACCTTGCGTTTGTAGGAGCCTAATACTTTTGAATTATTGTATCAAAATAATGGTAGCATTGACAAATTATGCTCCAAGTAGGGATATTAGTTCTGTTACACAAGTTTTCTAACAAATTCTGGAAAATGCCATCTCATTTTTTTATTTTCAAAGTACTTAATGAGAAATTTCCATCAAACAGGTTTTATCATAAATAATTTCTTCCTGTTCAACCTAGTGAACAGAGGGGTTTTGGCTGAAACTCAGGTAAAAAAAGGGGGAGTTTATGACCTTTGGAAGAAGGGGCAGACACCTCAGGACAACTACAGGGATGTTGTAACCTTATGCAGGGAAAAAATTAGAAGGGCCAGAACCCAACTAGAAGTTAATCTGGCTACTGCTGTAAAAGACAATAACAAATGTTTCTATAAATACATTAGCAACAAAATGAGGCTTAAGGAGAATCTTCATCCTTTATTGGATGTGTGGGGAAATACAGTGACAAAGAATGAGCAAAAGGGTGAGGTATTTTTTGCCTCAGTCTTCAACAGAGAGAACAGTTCTTCTCTGGATACCCAACCCCTGATCTGGAAGATGGGGATAGGGAGCAGAATGAAGCCCCCATAATCCAAGGGGAAATGGTTAGCAACACACAGATCTATAGGCCCAGATGGGATCCACCGAAGGGTACTGAGGGAGCTGATGGAAGTGCTCACCAAGCCACTTCCCATCAGCAGTCCTGGTTAACCAAGGAGGTCCCAGTTGACTGGAGGTTAGCAAATGTGATGCCCGTCTACAAGAAGGACCAGGAGGATCCAGGGAACTACTGTCAGTCTGACCTCAGTGTTGGGGAAGGTTGATTGTTTTGAGTGCCATCACGTGGCACGCACAGGACAACCAGGTGATCAGGCCCAGTCAGCACAGGTTCATGAAAGGCAAGTCCTGCTTGACTAACCTGATCTCCTTCTATGATAGGCTGAGCTGCTTAATGGATGAGGGAAAGGCTGAGGATGTTGTCTACCTAGACTTTGGTAAAGCCTTTGACACCATTTCCCACAGCATTCTCCTGGAGAATCTGGCTGCCCATGGCTTGGACGGTCTACTCTTTGCTGGGTAAAAATCTGGCTGGGATGGCCAAGCCGGAAGAGTTGTGGTGAATGGAGTTAAATCCACTTGGTGGCCGATAACAAGTGGTGTTCCCCAGAGCTCAGTATTCCTGTCAGTTCTGTTTGATATCTTTATCGATGATCTGGATGAGGGGATCAAGTGTTCCCTCAGTAAATTTGCAGACGACACCAAGTTGGGTGGGAGTGTTGATCTGCTGGAGGGCAGGAAGGATCTACAGAGGGATCTGGACAGGCTGGACTAATGGGCAGAGGTCAACTGTATGAGGTTTATTAAGACCAAGTGCTGGGTCCTGCACTTGGGCCACAACAACCCCATGCAACGCTACAGGCCTGGGGAGGAGTGGCTGGAGAGCAGCCCAGCGGAAAAGGATCTAGAGGTGCTGGTGGACAGCCGGCTGAATATGAGCCGGCAGTGTGCCCAGGTGGCCAAGAAGGCCAACAGCGTCCTGGCCTGTATCAGGAATAGTGTGGCCAGCAGGAGTAGGGAAGTGATTGTGCCCCTGTACTCGGCACTGGTGAGGCCGCACCTCGAATCCTGTGTTCAGTTTTGGGCCTCTCACTACAAGAAGGATGTTGAGGTGCTGGAGTGTGTCCAGAGAAGGGCAACGAAGCTGGTGAGGGATCTGGAGAAAAAGTCTTATGAGGAGCAGCTGAAGGAACTGGGGTTGTTTAGTCTGGAGAAGAGGAGGCTGAAGGAAAACCTTATCGGTCTCTACAACTACCTGAAAGGGGGTTGTAGCAATGTAGGTGCTGGTCTTTTCTCCCAAGTAACAAGCGGTAGGACAAGTGGAGGCAAGCCTCAAGTTGTTCCAGGGGAGGTTTCAACTGGATACTAGGAAAAATTTCTTTACTGAAAGAGTTATTAAGCACTGGAACAGGCTGCTCAGGGAAGTGGTTGCGTCACCATCTGTTGGGGTATTTAAAAGATGTGTAGATGTGGTGTTCAGGGACATGGTTTAGTGGTGGACTTGTCGGTGCTAGGTTAACCGTTGGACTTGATGATCTTAAAGGTCTTTTCCAACCTAAATGATTCTATGATTTTATAAATTTGGCACAGGTGCTCCTGTTCGGCATGTGTTTTGAAGACTGTTGCAAAGGTATTGTTAAACATCTTCATTAACGATCTGGATGATGGGGTAAAGTGTACCCCCAGCAATTTTGCTGATACAAAACTGGGAGGAGTGGCTGATACACCAGGAGGGTCATGCTGCTATCCAGAAGGTTCTCGACATGCTGGAGAAATGGGCTGACAGGAACCTTAACGTGTTCAACTTCAAGGGAAGTACAAAATTCTGCACTGAGGGAGAAATAACCACTTCCACTAATATATGTTGGTGTCTGAACGTTTGGAAAGCAGTTTTGCAGAAAATGCCCTGGGGGCCTTGGTGTTCACCAAGTTTAACATGAGCCAGCAATGTACCCTTGCAGAAAAGAAGGGAAATGGTGTCTTTGGCTGAATTAGGCAAAGGACTGCCAGCAAGTTGAGGGAGGTGATCTTTCCCTTTTATTCAGTGCTGGTGAGGCCACACCTGTAGTACTACATCCAGTTCTGGGCTCTCCACTACAAGAGAGGCACAGACATACTAGAGAAAGCATACCAAAGGGCCACAAAGATGATTACGGGACTGGAGCATCTCTTCTATGAGCTGGGATTGTTCAGCCTGGAGAAGGCTCAAGGGGGTCTTCTCAATGCTTATAGATACCTGAAAGGAGGGTAAAGAAGACAGAGACAGGCTTTTTTTATTGTTGCCCAGTGCCAGGACCAGAGGCAATAGGCACAAACTGAAACACGGGACGTTCCCTCTGAACATCAGGAAACATTTTCACTGTGAGCATGACCAAACACTGGCAAAAGTTGCCCAGGGAGGTGTGGAATCTCCATCCTTGGAGATATTCAAAAGCTGTCTGGACATGGTCCTGGGCAACCAGCTGTAGGTGATCCTGTTTGAGCAGGGGAGTTAGACCAGGTGACCTCCAGAGGTCCCTTCCAATCCCAACCATTCTGTGTATCTATCCTTGCCATATGTGAGTTTTATATACCGTTCTTACGTTTGATGCAATGTTTTCCATTCTTCATTAACAGTGTCCTCAGAGGATTGCCCTAATAGATAGTAGTGAGTTCCAATTTCTAAACCTATACAGCCATGAAATACTAGACTTGAAAGTAACGAACAATTTTTTCATACAGGAAAACTTATATTAGTGCAGAGCTAAATCTTTCTCATTCTAGGCCTCAAGAGAGGGAAAAAATTTTCTAAAGTATGAAACCATGGAATACCAAACATGAAATACTAAGACAATAAAGGCCACAAAATTATCTTTATAAACAGTATATTGATTTTTAAAAATTTTAGTGATTAGAGAGCACTGAAAAAAATGGAATATTACACCGTGCCCCAGAGATGGTGATTTAGAATGCAGAATAAACATCACAGTTTTGTAGCTCTTAAAATTATTTATCAGCTATGTGAAAGTATATCTAGTAAAAAAAATCTATTATACCTATGGAAAGGTGTAGACAGACAAATGTAAAAGCATTGGAGGACATGTGCACACCCTGTAATGTATGAAGGGTCTTATGCTTAAACAAAATTGAGTTCCCACAGCCTAACAGGTTACCACTACCAACTGATATGCCATAACTGCTCCCAAGTGTGAACTTTGCTTGCTCCAACTGGAAGTTGTATACATTTCCTTCAACAATCTTCACTGAAATTAAACATTTTAGTTGACAAAGGCAATTTTCACAATTGAGCTGAAACGTGGTAATGTTTTTGATGAGGTGTCTATAACTTGAACGAAGGTATACATCTACATTTTAGACAGTATCGTCCTAGTACTGTTTAAGTGTTACAATACATAAATTTTTTTCTATGTTGACACAAATATAACTGTACATATAAAAGCATTATTTTAAAAATCAGTCAAATTTATTTTATTAAGTAATAAAATTTATTTTACCTACTTGGTGAAAAACACTAACGTTTTTAGGTCTGTGAGTAATACTGAACAACCAAATATTAGTGAAATATTCTGAAATCCTCACGTTCTAGTCATTGGCATATAAATAAATCAAAAGATGGATACAGAGCTAAAAATCAATTAACCCCCCTTCAAACACCATAATGGTTCAAGTATTACTATGACTGCCACCAGTGTACAGAAGTGAAGATTTACAGAGACTGAACTTAAAAATCATTGTCACAAAGTGGTCAGCCCCCTTTAAAAGAAGCAGAACCCAGTCTAGAAAGAGAATAGGTCTAACCAGGACCATTTAACAACTACCTGTCAAGTGGCAGCAGGTACCAGCAAAATCTTCATACATATCTGCTAGCTGAGAAGGTGAAGGCTGGTAGCAGGCTGAGAAATTAAGATGCAACATGCTTACAGTGCTGTCCTCAAGTGTATTCAAGTGTACAGACATTTCATCTGGAAACACCTGTCTATTCATTGACTACTGAGTTAGGGTTACAGTTAAGACTATGCTGATGTTTAATTTCTGAGTTGCTAAAATTAAGTGAAAAAAATCTGATACAGAGGAATAAAATTCTCACCTGGGGCATTTAGTGAACATATTTTTCAATAGCTCTTTTCCTGGAAAGGTTTCCAAGGTCCTCTGAAGATCCCTAAATTTCTCTATGTCTTTCCAGACAAAACCACTCCTTTCTGATTCTGATACCTCTGATGCTTTTGATTCTTCAGAAAAAAAGTCACAGAAATGTTATGGAGAAGAAAGTTGCAGCTTTACAACTTCATGCAGATTTGGGTTTGATCAAAGGAAACTTGAAAGGCACAACCAACAGCAGCAAACTTTCTTCTTCTAAAGGTGTAAAGCGCTTCATTCACTCTCCAGCAAATATCCAAAGAGGCAAGCAGTGCAACAAAACAGTGCTAAAAAGCTTAAAAGGCTTAAAACAGGAACTAAATGTCGATGGCATCTGAAATTTCCATTTCCTGGTACCATTTGCATCTCTGTCGTGGTTTAGCCCCAGCCGGCAACTAAGCCCCACGCAGCCACTCACTCACTCCCCCACAGTGGGACGAGGGAGAGAATCGGAAGCGTAGAAGTGAGGAAACTCATGTTTTGAGATAAAGACAGTTTCATAGGGAAAGCAAAAGCCTCACACACAAGCAAAGCGAAACAAGGAATTCATTCACCGCTCCCCATGGGCAGGCAGGTGTTCAGCCATCTCCAGGGAAGCAGGGCTCCATCACGCATAATGGTTTCTTGGGAAGACAGATGCCGTCACTCTGAACATCCCTTCACCTCTTCCTTCTTTTTCGACCCAACTTTATATACCGAGCATGATGTCGTATGTTATGGAATATCTCTTTGGTCAGTCTGGGTCAGCTGTCCTGGCTGTGTCCCCTCCCAGCTCCCCGTGCACCTCCAGCCTTCTTGCTAGCAGGCCAGCACGAGAAGCTGGACTGTCCTTGACTACTTAGCCACAACTCAAAACATCAACACGTTGTCAACATTTTCTCATCCCAAATCCAAAACATAGCCTCACAGTAGCTTCTATGAAGAAAATTAACTCTATCCTGCCTAAAACCAGGACAATCTCACACAACAAAAATTGTAAGACATGAATACTCATAAGTAAGGTTCACAAAAATCAGGAGACCAGTTTGATGAATTGGTGTGAAATGTGAGCAGTGAGATTATTTGAAGTTCCCTCCTAAACATCTAATTATCAAATACTGGAATTGTGTTAAATATAAAACAGAAAAAGGTAATGGTAAACTTTTGGAAAGTACTTTTCGTTACTTTCTGCAGTACTACATGGTACTAAACTCTGGGCAACAGTTATGCTCCTTTACAAAGCTTGACTTCATTTTTGCAGAGTGATGCAGCTTACCTTCAAGGACTATATAGTTTACTGTCTTCCCCACAAACTCTGAAAAATAAAAACCTATTTAGGGCATTGTCCTAGAACATGTAACTTCAAACAGTCTTCAGGAGACCACTGAACCCAGATCTCCCATAGTTTTGCAACAGTTTAGTCACTAACAGAATGGAAGGCCCTCTTCTCCTTCAATGAAAAATAGGACAGAGGTATATGCATGTAGCCTACTAACAGGTTTCTAAACCTTTTACTTGTATGCTTTTGCTGTGAATTCTTGTCCACCTTGACCAGAAAACTCATGACTGTGTGGCAAGCAAATCACATTAAACTGAAGACACATAGGGTCTCTTACAAATAGCATTACAGCGTGTTTATGACCAGATTACATAGAATTTTTTAATAATATGTTTTCTTAGAACTACGATTTTTAAACGGATCAGTGTGTCCCTTTAGAGAATCAGGAAAAAGATGACTAAATGTTTCATTGTACATTATTTAGAAATAGAATACATTTCAAATTCTACTAATTAACTATCAAAACATACACTCAAGCTTTAATCCAAATATATGCATCTAGCCCAAAATAAATTAATAATGGTTTAATCTAAACTATTTCTGTTGTCAGCATTTTTTTCTTGCTGAGATTTATTTATTTATTTATTTATTTATTTATTTTAACATAGAAATTTTCATGGCTAATTAAACTTTTTACTAGACTATTCCATTTCTTGATTCCTCATCGTCTTCCTCTGGATTCTGTAATTGTTTTTCTTGTCCTTGAATTGCACCTATGAAAATATGATATTTTTGTTAGAAGGTACCAGTATTGCAGGCAAAAGCTTTTGTCTAATAATCATCCATCCTTAAGCTTTTATTTAAAAACCCCAAAGAGCTTTTGTAAATGTGTAATATGCATGTTTAGCTTTCTGATGGTTTCCTCATATTACTCAGTATACAAGAAAATAACTACATTGATAGGAGCTTAATTAGCAGAACCTCAAGGTAAGGGAGCATGCATAAAACAATAAACAACTCATGTGGTGTTAGTAAGCTAGTTTGAAGGCTGCGAATCTTATTGACAATTGAACAGTTCACTACCATGTGCAGGTAGGTGCTCTGTTAGAAACAAAAGTTAATTTAGGACCTATTTCTCAGCAAAATTTGGTTCTTACCCTATCATAAATGTGTTCTAATTACTATCCACAATTGTATTCCCATTTCAGATAATTAAAAAAAAAAACAAAACATGCTTCTGTCTCAGTATCCTGCAAATCAAAGCTTTGAAGGCAAGATCAATGAGGATGCAACATAAGCTGGGCTGACAACATCTATGAGGACTTCAGTTTAAGAAGCTATTCCTCTTTCTTCAAGTATGTCAATCTAAGTCCCACTCACAGTGATAGTCCAGAAGTATTGTATATGAATGTTAGAACTGAGGAATATCATTATATTGATAATAAGCTAGAGAAGTTAGTACTGTTTTCTGAGTGCCTGTTCTGCTAAGCATAACACACAGTAACAGACAAATATGAGAAGGTTGATACAACTAGCTGCCTTTTAAAGGTGTCTTCTGAGCACTAACAGAAAGAGACTCACTTATCAGGGAGCACTTACCCCAGCAGGTAGCAGTGATGTCCAGCTGTGGTGCTTGGCATAGGGTTGGGGAACTGATATTTTTAACAGCATTGAAAAAGTCAGCGAAGTGCAGGACGCAAGACACATGAATGTGCCACTTATGGGAAAGAATGATTTTTTTTAAGAAATGTAGTTCTGGCATTATTATACTGAAACAGGCAAGTCAAGATGATTTGTCAGTATCATTGACATGATATTGTTGAGATGTCCCATCCCTGAAAACAATCAAGGTCAGGTTGAATGAGGCTCTGAGCAACCTGATCTAGTTGAAGATGTCCCTGCTCATTGCAGGGGAGGTGGACTAGATGACCTTTAAAGGCCTCTTCCAACCCAAACTATTCTATGATTCTATGATTCTAATATTTGTGTGCACACATACTGAATGCTATTTTCTCTCAGTATAGTGGACACCCTTAAAAATGTTGGTGTTGTCTTCAAGAAACAGATGTTTTGATAAGGAGTTGAACAGTTTTCTATAATCAGAAAGAGGATATTTTTAAAGACCAGTGAACATCTTGGCGAATCACATAGTAGATATCAAGTACACATGCTGAAGAAAATGTCCCATCTAAAGAAGATGAAGAATTTGGAATAGGGTCAATGAGTGTAAGACTACCCATCCTACAAATGACAGTTAACTCATGAGTAACTGACCCAATGAAGGTCATAATCAACAAAAAATAAACCAAACCAACTAACCACCCAAACGAACAAACAAACATAGTACAGAAAACAGTTATTCAAAATGGTTTTGAAGAGAGTATGTGTGAAAAATACACAAAACCTCAGTATGGCACTCAGTTTTACTCCAGGGTTTATATAGAATGGGAATAAAATTTGCATAGCTGCTGGCCACTATATGGTAATTTCTACAATCCATTTTGGGGGCATCCAGAAGCCTATCTCTATCAAGACCATAAAAGAAAGATACTGTAGTAGTCTATATTTATAGACTCTTTTGTTGAACTATAAGGTACAGAGGACAATATAAGACAAGATGAACAGAATGGAAATGAATTTATGTATATATATTTATGAAATGTGGAGAAAGTTAAGAAAAGAATTTTTAACTCATAGTAAGTTGTTAGAACAAGGATACTTTAGTCAGTCAAGAACATAACTTGTGTTTTTTTAAAGCTATTACTTTAAGTTGGTGTCATGTTTCATGAAGAAAGAGGTGATTTCCCTTTGACACAGATTAATTAATGTTAATTAATTGCAATTTCATAGCCAAACTAAAGGACTTTTCTAACAGAAGATATTTTGGGTTAGCAGAACAGTTAACAATATCACAACATGTTGGAGAAAAGAGAAGGTATACCATGCCTAAGAGCAAGTGTTCGGCTGATTTGTTGTTCTGAGCTATGAAACTCTGAATACCTGGCTCACTTTAATCAATATTTTCAGCCCTTCATATTCACAAGAGTCAAAGTTTATAAAAGATTTAATCACTTATAAAACCTTTTCAAATACTGTTATTTTTCCAAACTACAGCTTGAAAGCTTATAATTTTTTAGGATCAAATAAAAGCAGCCTCATGGAAAAATCATGGTCTATCTTGTGTATAAAATGAAATAATATGTATTCATATTCTATATGCATATCTAATATGTGCATTTGATATAGTTAATATACTAAATATATATTTTATATATATGTCATTTGGTTTATCTTTTGAAAATATTTGTAGTCAAAAGCATACATGTACAACACAGAAAAAGTTCAATATTTTATTTCAGGCAATAATTTACAGAATGCAATAAAACTGTTCTACAAAATGCACAAGTGCTAATTATTCCCTGTAACAAGAACTAATTGTATTTGGAATTAAAAAGACATTTTATTGCACTTACACAGCTGTAATATAAATAATGAAACAACACCAGCACTCTTAAACGAACACTCTACTTCTGCTGCTTGTTCAGTAATTCCAGTTTTCCAGCTCATTGCAGATGTTCTTTATACTTGAGGGGGGGATCTTAATTAGCTTTTCTTAGTTGTTTTTAGGCTTGGGGTCTCTTGTTTTTATATTAAATTCTTGTAACTTAAGAAATTGATTTTAGATCTCTTTATTCAGAACACGCATTTATTTTTGTAGACCTAATACTTTATCATCCTCTGTTCTGAAGCACAAAACTGTAGTAGACTTTATTACCCACCGCATTTCCTTTACTTGAAGATATTTGCATCTGTGAAATCATGTCCTATATCTCCTGTGTACTTATAGTTTGTTACATACGGTTTATTTCAAGCTTTCTCTCACACCTTCTCTTGTCCTAAGGGCTATTTAATTTTTTAAGGTATGAAAATGTATAGGAGTCTTGGAAAATAAAAAAATGTGTGTCATGTCTCTGCTGTAAAAGTTCTTGCTGCAGGTTTCAATCTGTCATAGATTTGCAGTCCTCTGTATTTGGGCATCTATTATTCTGTTGCATCATTTGTTGGGTAAAATATACGACAGATGCATATGAATAGCTATGAAGCGGTTTGTTTCCTCAGTATATTTTCCAACTTTATTAATAGGACATCTAGTTTGAATAGCTATATGAATGATAGTATGCAGAATTTACAAATCCTATCACATTTTAAGACACTCCCCTGCTTCTGAACACATTACAGAAGGTACAAAAACAATGGGCAAGGAACAATAATGATGTTATCAGCCATTTCCAAGTAAGGACACTGTAGCCATTAAATTGTTATTACCTATATTTTAATGCATACCAGCATCAATTTTCAGATCAGCTTTTCCTTCAAATATCATTATGCTGCAAGTACATATAGAATCATAGAATAGTTTGGGTTGGAAGGGACCTTTAAAGGTCATCTAGTCCAATCCCCCTGCAATGAGCAGTGACATCTTCAACTAGATCAGGTTGCTCAGAGTCCCCTCCAACCTAACATTGAATGTTTCCATGGATGGGTCATCTACCACCTCTCTGGGCAACTTCTGCCAGTGGTTCACCACACTCATTGTCAAAAATTTCTTCTTAATACCTAGTCTAAAATCTACCCTCTTTTAGTTTAAAACCATTACCCCTCGTCCTATTGCAACAGAATCTGCTAAAAAGTCTGTCCTCATCTTCCTTATTTAAGTACTGGAAGGCTGCAATAAGGTCTTCCCGGAGCCTTCTCTTCTCCAGGCTGAATAACCCCAACTCTATCAGTCTGTCCTCATAGGAGAGGTGTTCCGTCCCTCTGATCATTTTGGTGGCCCTCCTCTGGAACTGCTCCAATAGGTCCACGTATTTTCTGTGCTGAGGACTCCAGAGTTGGATGCAGGACTCCAGGCGGGGTCTCCCCAGAGTGGAGTAGAGGGGCAGACTCACCTCCCTCGACCTGCTGGCCACTCTTCTTTGGATGCAGCCCAGGATATGGTTGGTCTTCTGGGCTGCTAGTGTGCATTGCCAGCTCGTGTCCAGCTTTTCATCCACCAGGACCCCCAAGTCCTTCTCAGCAGGGCTGCTCTCCATCCCTTCATTCCCCAGCCTGTGTTGGTACGGAGGGTTGCCCTGACCCAGGTGCAGGATCCTGCACTTGGCCTTGTTGATCCTCATGAGGTTGACACGGGCCCATTCCTTGAGCTTGTCCAGGACCTTCTGGATGGCGTCCTGTCCCTCAGGCATGTCAACTTTACCACTCAGCTTGGTGTCATTGAATACAGCCTGAATCAGTAAAATTACTTCTTTTTTAAAATGTAAAAATGGGAATGCCATTACAATTAAATATACAGGATAAGGAGTTAATCTGTATGTTGCATTCTACTTTGAGATTTGACTTAAAATTTCTCTTGAGTGACAAAGCAGATGAAGTTGACAGTGCTCAGTTGCTCAACTGATAGGTGGTAACTCAGCAACTTCTTATTGTATGCTTAAATCCATAGATACATTTTGTAGTATTTGTATTATTTAGTGTGGCTTAATTCAATTCCAAAAAAATAATCCACTTGTACATACTCATTTTAGTTCAACTTTGCATATACAGTGACTGAGCACTCTATGTCCATTTAGCATGTCACTGGGAAAAACTGCTCAATTCTCATAATTTCAATCAAATCAGGATCAAACTGGTTCATTGATTTATTAAAGATAAGTAACTAACCAGTGAACTACACTACAACAGATATACTCCAATACTACAAAATGTTATTACACATGAGCAAATTTCTAAACACCCTTCCATGAGTTGCAAGTTGTGTGCCCCCATACCGGCCATGGGTGGGCTGGAGGCAGTGACTGGGGTCACCTGTGGGGGTGCCATTCTGCCAGGTCCAGGCAGAGCTCCTGGTGTCACTGGGCCACATCTGGCAGGGTCATGCTGGCCCTGCTGCTGCCCTGCTCCGCTTTTCCCCTACACACTACAAATCCCCAAGCTTCTCTCCTCCTATACTTACTTTTTTTTCAAGCTGACTTCTCTGTCTCAAAAGTCTCTGTAGCTCCTCGGTTAGCATTTAATCCACTTGATGGTCATCTTCCTCTTCAGCATTATCAGTCTGGGGTGAATAGTTTGGGTGTGCCACTCACCCACCCTGTTACTCTTACTTTCCTGCCTTGTCAGCTGCTGTTATCCCAGTCATTTTGCCAGGGCTGGGCTATGCAGATACTCCCAATAACATGCTGTGTCACCCAGAAGATAATTTTCTTGAACAGCCCACCTGAAATAGATCATTTCTCAGATAAAGTTGGCAGGATTTGCTGTGATTGCTATTTGCACATTGAGGCTGTAATGGTAACACACAGCAGAACTGAAAATTAAGGATTGAAGAGAAGCTGCTTCTGGCACTTGGACAAAAAATTAGAATGAAACTGTCTGAGTTGTACACAGAGAAACAGGAGAACAAAGGGAATGATTAGGAATGAGTGTTAAAGTATCCACCAATAAAACATCATTAGTGTTTTCTAAAAAATGTGGTTACTGCATAATGCTATTGTAATTGAGAGTGTTTTGTCCATTATCATAAGAGATAAAGACCATTTAATTTTTGAGCTGGAAACTGATGGTTTCCTAAGAATCCATAATTGTTAAGCACGCACTTTCAATATGGCCAAAGAAAAAGAGAATCATAAAAAGTAATAAATATAATTAGTACTTCAAAAAGATGCACCTCTAAAAGCTAATGGATAATTATAATTCTTGAAAATTGAAGGAAAAGCTGAGGTGGAAAAGCATGGAATTAAGCATATAGCCAGAGATTACTTACAAGTCCACACTTACAAAACAGTAAAAATCTGGACATACTCCCTGTCTGTAATTGTAAGGTGAATTACACTGTTAAGAAATGTAATAGGTAGATAGTAGTTCAGGTTAGCCAACAATGCCGTTCCCAATACTAGATGCCTCAGGCAAAGATTGATGGGGTAAGGTGAAGAACAAATACTTTTATAGTTTATACATTTCCTGGTGACTAGCTTGCTTAGTTCCATAGCTAGAAGGTTCAGCA
>NW_010529861.1:36919-86919 GCF_000687285.1 Phaethon lepturus
CCTGGCTCAAGAGCAGGACTAGTAGACAGATTTCTATCCCCAGAAGTGCATGCGAGCTGACTACAGGTAAGATGACTAGAAGTGATTGCTTAAGTGAAAGAGGAGTAAAATGATTCTCCTTTCTCAAGTGACAAAGCAAATGAAGACCTAGACCCCTCTCAGGAATGACAGTGATTCAGAAAGCAGCAGGAGGTTGCTCCTGCACTGTAGGAGTCTTCACTATGTATTTTAAGAAGAGTAAATATTTTTGGACATAATGTAGATTTATGCAATGTTACCTAGGACGATGAGTAGACAGCCTGCATGAAAATGAAGTGGTGAGAAAGACCAATGAAGGCCATAAAAGATGCCGAGCCACAGGCAGGTCAGAAGTGGTAGAAGAGGAACTACAACCCAGGCAGGAACATGGGACAGAGCCTTAACTTCCAAATCAACGTCTATAAGCCTGTAGCCTTTCCCCAGGACAGCCCCTGGGAAACAGGATATATGAAATGTATACAATATAGTTCGTAGGATTATAGGTTTTCTGGGGGTACCAAAGCCAAACAGAAGGAAGCAATTTAATTTTTAATTATAGCAAGTGAAGAGAAGGCACAAACCAAAACATGAATGACAGGTCGTTAGGAGGCTTGCCAGTGTGTGAAGTAGGAACTATTGCGTTATAGAATCATAGAATCATTTAGGTTGGAAAAGACCCTTGAGGTCATCAAGTCCAACCATTAACCTAACACTACCAAGACCACCAGACTTGCTACCTTGGCAAATCTACACGCAAATCTTCAGACACACAAAAATTCACTAGGGAAATCTATGACATACTATTTGGCATACCTCAGTGAACAATAATAATGACCTGTAATTTTGTTAGATAGTATCTGGCAGTGTTGGACCTCTAGCTAATGGACCTCTATGAAAGGAAGCAAATGCCTTTGGAAGCAGGGCACTAGGCCTCCTAATGCTTTGTTCAAACAGGCCCGAAACAAAACAGAAGTTTATGGTATGCCCTTACTGTTAGATAAAGGGTGTTCTATTTGTTTGTGTAGAATATACATGGTGGGTTTGTTTTTTTAGTATATCCTATATGTGATAGAAATCAAACTAGAGCCAACTCTTTAATTCAATATGACCTATCTACATCTTTCTCATCCCTGTGTTCAGTCCAATCTACCCAGAATGGTCTATCAGCAAAGTGAAATGACAAGCAATGCTAAGTAGCTAATATCAGCCGACTATTTTTGTCCCTCTACAATGTTAAACAAAAGGTCTTTACTACTATTGTTCATGACTTCAAATCACAGTAGTGTTCAAATATGGTATGGAGTACTATATTCTTCATTCATAAAAAAAAGCTCAGTATGGTGATAAATAATTAGGAGACAGTAGAAAACTGCCTTTCAAAAAGGCAAAAATGATGATGTTCAGCCATTATATTGCAGCTATGAGAAACAGAAACTCCCATTTGGTACTGATTTCTGAATTAAGAGAGCATCAGAAGATGGAAGTCATTGCTTCTCATAGATACCACTCTCTCACTCAAGATGACATTACTCCCAGCTCTTCCAGCTTTTTCAATCGTATATAAGACACTGACAGGAACATAAAAAAAATGTTCCCCAGGGTCCAGTTTTCTGTCTCCAACAGTGATAATAGGAGAAGCTATAGAGGAGAATGCATGAGAATGGACACTTTCTGCGGTCCATCTCCTTCAACAGCATCTGCAGTTACTGTGTTAGAGGTGTAAGAGGGTACATCTCTGCTCAGTGCTTTTAGTATCTATTTGTGGACCTGTTGTCCATATATTAGTCTTAATTCCTTTTTGAACTGACTGATATTCTCTGCCTCTACACAATCCCATGGCAGCAAATCCCATAAGTTCACTATCTACTTCCTTTCAACTGTTTTAAACTGGTCACCTGCTAGTTTCATTGAGCAGTTTCTACTTGTACTGCAGGATTTAATGAATAACAGTTCTCTTTTCAGTTTATTCACTGCTTCTACAATCATGTAAAACTCAGTTATAAACCATCACCCTGCAGTCTTCTCTTCTCCAAATTGAAGAGCCAAGCCTTTTTAGTCTCTCTTCATAAGGTAGATGTTCCATTCCCTTAATCATTTTAGTCACCCTTCCATGTACTTTCTTTAATTCCACAATATTTTTGTTGAAACACTGAGACCAGAACTGTACATACTACTGTCTGACCTACAGCACTAAAAGGTTTTCTTTATAAAGATTGTTTCCAGCAAAGACAAGAAAATCATGAAATTATTAACAATAAAAGCATTTTTCAGTACTTCATTTTTAAAATGCTTTACTGTCATTTTTCTCTCCATCTTTACAAATAATTCAAAAAGGCTTTACTCAATGGTGATCACTTATACAGGAATTTCTGTGAGGCAGACTGAAGTCTCTTTGTACTCAAAATCCCAGACCTTGTTTAATTGCTTATTATACAGAGATGGGATCATGTTAACATCTTTGACGTGCAGCATCCATTTACCATACTGAAATTAACACATCCCACTCCAGAATGCCTGGTGTACGTTTATCAGAAAGAAAAAAAAAAAAAAAAAAGGAAGTTGATTTTTCTTTCCTCAGACACCACCCCTGAAATATGAAGATAGAGATTTAATACTCTTCTTTGCTAATGAACTTTCATTAAGATGACACAGTAAAAATGCTGTCAGTTAATTTAGAAAACACAGAATCTCCTGTTGGAGCTGTTTCCATGCTCCACATTATATAATGCTCCACTGAGACAAAGAGGAGAGCCAGCAGTTCAGATCCATTAAATCAAACTTTGGTTTCATAACCCCAAGGACTGCTCAGCCACTGGGTTACAGGGTAAAAGAAGAAACTACACCTCCAGCAACTTATATATCAAATATTGAAGAATGGAAAGTATTTGGTGAATTCAAACCAACTCCATTGATAGCTGTGAGTCATGCTTTTTGGCAAGTGAATTATTTCTTAATACCTCAGCTCTAATGATTCCCCTCTAGAAGGTTAAACTGCTGTGAGAAATGTGGTGAAATGTCTATCTTTTGATATCTTCCAAGCCAAACTAAAAACTTTACAATGAACTGAGCTTTAGAAATGTTCCAGCTATATGCAGAGGGAAAGGAATGCCAGACCAATTGATTTCTTGGCTGTTTAATGGGAGAAAGAGACAGGCTGAGGCAAGAGAAATGGAAAGAAGTGCAGAAGGAAGAAGGCTGGGATGGAAAGAATAGAAAGCTCTTTAGCATACTGCCTTAAAAACTATGGTAAAAGAGTATTAAGTCAAACAGTCTGAAGCTAAGAAATGCAGGATTTGGCTGTGCAATGTTAATCTGCCTGTATGTATATTTTTACAGTCTCTGAGTACGTGATTAGCTTCCTCACAGGACCTTTGCTTGCCTATTCCATGAGCACTATTACTTAGTCCTTTTGAATGTATGCCTCCTTCCAGTGTCTTACATGAAATTAAATTACAAACTATAGAAGAATTATGATCTGTATGTATTTAAGAGAGAAAAATTTGAGAGAAAAATTCTCAAGTTTCTAGGTCTTTTTAACATTTTAAACAATAATTATAAACTTTTAGAAGATTGTATTCATATATTCCTGGGGCAAAATATTAAAACTGTTACTAGGTATTAAGAAATTACCTAATTCAGAGGCAGATACAGCTTCAGTCTACACAGAAGTGATACATAGTCAGTGATACAAGTGTACCATGTGATGCTGCAACATGTGGTCCTACTAATTAAAACCCTTCTGGTTTTCACCCCAGTCAATTTTATTAGCATAAGAGTATGACACTCATTTTTGATTAAGCTCCTAGATGATCACACTGTAACAGAAAAAGAGTGCATTATCAATAACATATGGAAATGTAAGCTGTGTAAAATAAAGTTTAGAATCCTGAAAGTATTTAAAACAGCTAATTCAAAATAAATGTTTGTTTCTAATAAGATTTGCATCAACTAGAATGTTTCAAAATTATAACTTTTCCTTGTGATATTCAATTTGTAGGCAGGAAGATCTGAGAAGAGTCATATTTTTGAGAAAAAGAGTGAAATTTTAGATTGAAGTGACAACTTCGCTTTTGGTATTTTAATATTAGAATGCTCTATCACTTCTACTGTCATCTGCCTGACTACTGTCTTTACAGTGATTCAGAATACTGGTAAAGATGAGTGGATACAAATAGAAATATCTGCTGGAAAACATGATGAAGATTGATCATAGAAAGAAAGACTAAAATAAGCTAAGAAAGTGAGGAAACAGTAAACCAGCATCAATAAAAGAACTACTAAACAGGAAGGATTTATCTTCTTCCTTCTAATGGGCAATGTAAAATATAAAATATATTCTGAATTAGTTTTTCAGAGACAAATAGTAGTGGTTGTTAGCATGAAAACCAAATCTTCTCTTTAACCCTTCCAGAGTTAGTATTTCCATAATTGATAATAATATTACTTATTTAATACTTGACTCTGCAAGGTGCTAAGCACCATGATCATCAGAGCACTTGCATGCATAGGTAATTTTAAGCATGTGAGTAGCCCACATGAAACCATCATCACGGTTTTCATAAGCATATGATGAATCACATTATTGAATCCAGACAGGGATGTTCAGAACCTTGTACAATCAAGTTAAGGGCTTTACATGAAGTGAAAAAGCAATGAAGATGCTCTGAATACTTTATAACTAACAGTTTAAGGTGTATTAATGTTTTTATTCTAAACTTTCCCCATGAATGTCTATGAGCACATTTTCTTCAATGTACCTTCATCTTCTTTTACTAATTGTTTGGGTACTTTGGTGCTGTTATATATCTGACTTGCTCTATTTTTTATAGACCCATAAAGAAAGGCAGTTGGGTCTTGTGGGAGGGGGAGGAAAGAAGAGGGAGCGGAGGAGGAGAGGGGATGGTGGTGATAAAATGTAATTCCTCTGAACACCTGCTGAGTTTAATTGCACTACAGCTGGTGCTGATTGTAAGTGGGTAAGGGAGGAGTAAGGGGGGGTTACTGACTGATTGGCTGTCGTTACATCCAGTTTTATTGTCTTTTTTTCCCCTTTCAGTATTATTCTTACAAGTTAAAAGAGACTCTGAGTCTGAGGGATTAGGGACCTAAACCAAAGAGGAATCTTATGATCTGTGAGCAGAATAAGATGTGGTGTTTCCTGGATGAAGACATCTGAAGAGAGCATATGTGAACCTCAAGAGCAAGACTGATGATCCCAACAGACAAATTGCCACAGTATGCAGCATTCCCTAGAATGAAAGGTTTATAGGTGAGATATTTAAAGAGGTCACCACGCCCAGAGCATGTGGGTCTGCAATGAAATAGAAGACAGTGCTTGAGATGAAGGAGCTGTGGTCATTCAAAAGGGATAGTAAACCATGCAGAGAAATTTTCAAGCAGGTTCTCATTCTGCAAGAACTTAAAGATAACAAAGTATGGTGGGTTTAAAAAGTATAGCATCAAGGCACTGTGAAACAAACCCTGGTTCGCAAAATTGATAGAAATGGGCACTGAAAAATGGACTGCCATAATCTGATAATTGCTGGGGACAAGCTGCTTTAATATAGAGAAGTATGATGCACACAGATGTGTTTTAAAGACTTTATTTTAGAGTATGTTAAAAGAGGTGACAGAACACGACAGCCAGGTAATTCCTTTGGAAAACAAAATGAAACAAAACAAACTCCAAAACAACCCACATCCCAAAATTTTGTGTTAGTTTGTAAGCAGCTGCAAAGGTAAAAGTGTTGCAGGAAAACAGATTGACAGGTGTACTTCAGGACTCTGTGGAATTTTAAATTGATGTTAAATAACCTTTGTAAAAGATTAGGGAGTTATCATTCAGTGATAACAGATGCGGGGGGAGAATTTTCTTTAAATTTGGAACAAGAAAATGCAGGATTTTTCATTTTCAGCAGTATAGTAGGTAAAACACTAGTTAAGCAAATCAGTTCAATTTTTATAAATAAAATTACTTCATATATTTTTTTACTACCTAAACAACAAATTGACTATGTTTAAAATAAAACCTTTCAAAAAAATGTTTACCCAAATAAAATGCTGTAGATTATTTAAGTGTGTATTAAGTGGAATATGGGTTTAATTATAAGTGCTTATGAAATAAGGTCAGTAAGAGCATTCAAGCTGGGAGGATACAAATGTTGTGGTACATCACAGTAAGAAAGCATATTGATATATGATACCGCTAACTAATGACAGAATAAAAAGGGACACAGGAAAAAGATGGGGTAATGTTTGCCTGGATTAAAAAGCTACAAACAATATCTACAATGCTGGATCACGACTGCAAAAATTTACACACAGAAGAGGGAGACCTTTGCTTCCTGTTAAGCAGACAGAAAAGACAGAGAGGAAGGAACTATTTAGATGTTGCATTTTGCTCTCTAAAATTCATCCTACCTGGTACTTCATGACAATGTCTGCCTCTTGACATATATCATCATGTATCCAGCTGTATTTTTAGTATGCTGAGATCTCATTGGCATTACTGAAGCTTTTGCAGTCTGAGTGCTTCCTTTCTGATTTGCTCCATAAAAGTTTTCATAATGAGTTAATTCACCAACATAGTTTCAAGGTATTCTCTCAAAAATTAGTTTATATAGGATGGGCTCTCAGCTCTAATTTCACATATATGTATATGTAGAGCCACATAACACTGTTAATTAAAAAGCTAACACAGTTTATTGCTGACCTCATCATGGTATTTATTGGTTTTGTATTCATATCCTGATTACAAGATAGACAAGAGACATAAAAAATGTAAAATTTCTTATCAAGTAATGTTAATGTTAATTTTATTTTTAATTTAAAAAAAAATGCTTAATTAACAGATTAAAACTATTGAACATTTTCTAGCTCTGTCTTCATGAAGGTTACCATCCCAAATATTACTTATCTGCTCTGCTCTAATAATAAAAACAATTAAATTCATTAATCTTTAATGAAACTTATTTCTTTCTTAAAGTGTAACATTCATGTTGAGGTTATTATTTTAAATGTTTCAGGTGCTGCCACCTTTTTGACTTTGCATTCTGTAATTACTTAACCTACGGTTTGACTAATTACTTTCTTTCTCAATTCCATATAACAGTGGAGAACAGTCAGGATTTTTATATACATAATAGCAAATTAAAATTATTTATTTTGTGTGTATTTACTTTTCTCAGGTTGTCAGTCTGGGATGAATGTGGACTGCTAAATGAAAGGTTCAAATTTTTTTATCCAATTATATAACTTTCAATCATGTGAGCTTCTTGTTCAGACACTTAACATAGATTCTGTTTATTTCTACTCTTTCCATGATCAGTATAATTATAGGCCCTTTAGGCATTGCTTTCCACTAAATCTCATTTTCAAGAGACATTAGATCCTAGCACCACTGGTCCATAACACAAAGAAAAACTTTCCTCTTTTCATAACATACCACTTTTTCATGCTTGCTCCTTGCAAAGAATAACAAAAGCTTATTGAGCAGCAGTATTTCAAGGAAGGCTTGAGAAACCCTTTCTAATATTGACAAAAATTCTGCTGAGAACTCAATATTTATTCTAATTGTTAAACCAAATGAACAAAAAATTAAGGCTTAATATCTGTCTTTGATGCACTTTAGCAAAACAGTTGTAAGTATTTGAGGAAGAGCATCTCATTGCAAGCTCAGGAGATTTATACCAGTGTTTTATAATCCTTGAGGGACAGAGATTGCACAATTTTTCTGGGAAGGATGCTTCACTGCTCAACTGTCATAGAATCATAGAGTCACAGAATCACAGAATCATGGAATGGTTTGAGTTGGAAGGCACTTTAAAGATCATTTAGTTCCAACCCCCCTGCTATAGGCAGGGACATCTTTCACTAGATCAAGTTGCTCAAAGCCCCATCCAGTCTGACATTGAACACTTCTAGGGATGGGGCATCCAAAAATCCTCTGGGAAGCCTGTTCCAGTATCCCACTACCCTCATTGTAACGAATGTATTCCTTATATTTAATCTAAATATACCCTCTTTTAGTTGAAAACTCTTTCCTCTTGTGCTATTTCTACAGACCCTGGTAAAAAGTCTCTCACTATCTTTCTTATAAGTCCCCTTAAAGGTATTGAAAGGCCATAATAAGATTTCCACAGAACCTTTTCTTCTCCAAGCTAAATAACCTCAACTCTCTCAGCCATTCTTCATAGGAGAGGTGTTCCAGCCCTCTGATCATTTTTGTGGCTCTCCTCTGGACTTGCTTTAAGAGTTCCATCTCATTCTTGTACTGGGGACTCCACAGCTGGATGCAGTACTCCAGGCAGGGTTTCACAAGAGTGGTGTAAGGGGGAAGAATTACCTCTCTCCACCTACTGGCCACAGTAAGTGCAGAGACCTGGGAGACGGAGGCAAAGAAAGAATTGAGTACCTAAACCTTATGTGTCACTGCTGCTAAATCACCCACCCCATTCACCAATGGACCCCCATTCTCCTTGTTCAACCTTTTACAATTAACATAGTATTAGAAGCTCTTCTTGTTGCCCTTTATGTCTCTCACAAGTCTGAATCCCAGTTGAGTTTTCGCTTTCCTGACACCATCCCTACATTTCTTGGGCAATGTTTTTAGATTCCTCCTTTGTAGGCCATCTCTCTTTCCATCCCCTGTGTACTGCCTTTACTTATTGGAGCACTGTGGGGAGATTCCTGCTTAGCCAAGCAGATCTCCTGAAATACCTACAGGTCTTTCTGAATATCAGGACTGTTCTTACACTGGAGGATGATGTAATCTGTAAAGACTTTCCATCTTTCCTGAGCTCCTTTACCTTTCAGAGCTGCATTCAATAGGATTGCACTTACCGATTCACTGCATAAAGTGAAGCTTTGTAATAGGAAACATCTGACCGTTGGGTGTATAAATGGCATAGATTGTGAGCCATGAAGCCTATAACTTTAAAACATGCATTGCTTAATTCTAAAATTATTATGTTTTATAACATAAATGTGTGTATGCAATGAAATTTAAAAACACAAATATTACTTATAGCCACTATTTTTTATACAAGCAAGGCAGAATTAACCCTCTCACACATAGACATTTATGATGGAGACACCTAAATCTAAACCAGTTACTTACACTCCCTGTATGGTCAGTGAAGAAAAGTAAATATCTCTGAAAGGCAAATCGTTAGTTTAAAGAAGGCAGCCAAAGTAAGCCAGAATCATCTCCTGTAGTATCTCTCAGTTGCCTCTTTTTTTACTGTCTTTGAGTTAGACAACTAACTAACTAACTAACTCAGATGTAGACATCCACTTGGTAAGATAAACCTTTGTGACAGGTTATACACCTTTATAAAACCAAGATGAGTATGTCATGTGTTATAAGAAATTATTTGTAAATAAGCTCTATACAAACTTCTTCTTGATCAGGTTTCTGTTTCTCTGAAACTACTGCAAATTCCTTTTCTTTTTGTTTCTTCTTTTCACTGGAGTTTCCTTCCTTAATTAACTCAAATTTTTCACAGAAATTTCTATCTGAAAATTAGCTAGGCATTAACTTGACCACATGCTATTAATTTTATTGTTTTGCTAATCTATTTTTAAAACATTACTGACATAAAAGAAGCAAAGTAATTAATTTATAACAAGCATCCTTGACAGTATCCATTAACCTCTTTTTAGGTCTTTACTTTTTAGAAAAAATGGGAATGTATTTTTACTTCTTGAATTACCTTGATATAAAAAGACACCAGTTGGAACTGGTAATTATTGGTTTGTTTGGGGTATTTGAGTTATTTGTAGCAAGGAGAATTTGCCAAACACAGCAGAACCGGAAACAGCCTAATGAAATCTCGAAGGTCAATGTAGGCTAATGATACTTGAAAGTGACATGGTTATATCTCAACAGGATAGCACTGGGCTTAGCCTAAATGTCAGAAGTTTGACAGGCAGGTATCATAAAGATACATCTCAGTCACCTCCAGTGAAAGAATAAGTGATGAGCATTGTCAAAAACGTCCTTCATCTTTCCTTGGCAATTAAAGCAAACGGGGCCCAGTGTCTGCTGTTCCATTCACTTTCTCTGTTCTCCAATCTACTATCTAAACACTTGCTGTTCCATTCTCCTGCTCAACAAAATCATGAAATGAAGATAAGAAAGGAAGAAGGAAATAGTTGTCTTCCTCACTTCAGTGGTACTGACCCATTATTTGGTGTCAATAGGGAAAAAGAAAATAGTTAAGTTCCAGAGTGCTTATAATCTTGTTATTTTTTGCTGTTGTTCTACTCATGCTCAAAGCTTAGTAACACTATACACTGACTTTGGCAAGAAAGCTGGTTCTGATTCATAACCTAAGCCTCACCATCATTTCTACCCTGAGTAGTTGAGGTACATAAGCAATGGTGAATAATCAGTAGTAAGATTGTAACCAGACAGAACAGTAAGTTTGAAAATATGCTAATTTCATGTGGGAAGGAAAAAACACTGGGAAAGAGAAATAACCAGAAGGAATAAAGGCTAAGAAGAGGCACAGAAATGAGAACTGCCACAACCAGAGAGGTGAGAATACCAGTCAGTTGTTTGAATCAACCACCAGCTTGTTTCAATCACCAGTCTCAAAGAGAGAGCTTGTGTGCCTGGAGCGGTGTGAAATTAGATGCACATTACCAGGATGGCAAGAAACTGCCTCCATACAGACTCCTACCTCAGTTGAACACTCCCTCCTCTTAGAATCGTAGAATAGTTTGGGTTGGAAGGGACCTCCAAAGGTCACCTAGTCCAACCCCCCTGCAATGAGCAGGGACATCTTCAACTAGATCAGGTTGCTTAGAGCCCCCTCCAACCTGACACTGAAAGTTTCCATGGATGGGGCATCTACCACCTCTCTGGGCAACCTGGAACAGGGTTTCTCCACCCTTATTGTGAAAAATTTCTTCCTTCTATCTAGTCTAAATCTGCCCTCTTTTAGTTTAAAACCATTACCCCTTGTCCTGTCACAAAAGGCCCTGTTAAAAAGTCTGTCCCCATCTTTCTTATAAGCCCCCTGTAAGTACTGGAAGGCTGCAATAAGGTCTTCCCAGAGCCTTCTCTTCTCCAGGCTGAACAATCCCAACTCTCTCAGCCTGTCTTCATAGGAGAGGTGTTCCATCCCTCTGATCATTTTGGTGGCCTCCTCTGGACCTGCTCCAACTGGTCTATGTCTTTTCTGTGCTGAGGGCTCCAGAGCTGGATGCAGGACTCCAGATGGGGTCTCACCAGAGTGGAGTAGAGGGACAGAGACGCATCACACAAATAACATGCCACTCTCTGTCTTTTCTGGTTTTTTTCCTTCTCAGAAGTTTACATTAACCGTTTTGCTTCCCTTTCAAACAGTTGAGCAAAGACTGAGAAGGATTTGGGAGTGGAGAGGCGAAAGAAGATGACTGAAAATATCTGAGATGGGATAGCTTGAGAAGTCCTTGCTGAATTCATCATCTTAGAATTGGTACCTGGAACACAGCTGCAGAAACCTGCAATAAGGTATGTTCAGAAGTGGAAAACCTTAAGCTAAGGCAATGGAATCAGAAAAGAGAAGAAAGGAAAAGAAAAAGGATAAACATTTCCCAAGCTCCATGATGCTTCATGATGAAAGCAGTCCTCAAAGCCTGTGTAGATAGCTGTTCTTTCACCCAATTTCCCTTTTCCTTCTGTTGCTGCAGAATCCCATCTGATAGTCACTTCCCATCAGAAGGAAACAGAAAAGAAAATTAACCCTTTAGGAACCTAAAAGAAGATAATATGCCACAGCATCATAAAGAATAATACTGAGGCCATAATTTGTGAAACTATTTCATGCACCCTTCTCTCTTCACCGCAGCTTAACTCTTTAATGAATCACAGACAGGATTTCTATCTTTTCAGAAAGTTCTGAGAAGATAAATCCTTGGGAGTATTGTATGCAAAATCATAATAATTGGGCAGTAACTGTTCCCAGTTGTCTTGTCAAAGAAAACACCCTTCAGTTTCTTAGAAAAGCTAACATTTAACAACCACTGAAATTACTGGATATAGTATGTGGAATGCTATAGATAGCTTCAGAAAGGTTATTAAGACCTAAGTCTTAAGACTTTTAAAGGTTCCTTTCAACCTATTCTGTGAGTTTGTGATTCTATGTGTAACATCAAACAACTACAGTTACCAGTAAATCATCGATGTTTTTGAATTAGTCACACAGGTAAGAGAAAAATCTATTTCTTAGAGATAAGTATTCTAAATGTGTATCTTTAAAGTAAAGAGTACAACACAAATGAGAGCAAAAATATAATAAAAACTTGAATTGTAATTAGAGGACATGAAGGAATCGTATAAGGTATATTAAATAAATAAATAAATAGAAACATTCAAAGAAAACAAGATACGGCCGAGAAATAAAATAATGCCACCACAAATTAGGGAAGCTTGTTTTTCTTGACCCCCTCAAAATATATAAACATAAATAAACAAAGACCATTAAGCTATGAAATGATATCCAAGGAACTGTATTTAGTAAATAAATGGAGGGAGGGAGTGGGAAGCTAAAGTTAAATTCCAAATCTCTTCAGTGACCATATGCAGGCAAGTGGTAGAATAGAGGACTTGTTTCCCAGAGAACAGATGTAGAATATGGCTTGGATTTGAGCTCAGCAACTTCATGCTGGGGATGCAATTAGCTCATCAGCTCCCGATAACTGTGTTCGAGTTTTGGTTGAGTTTTCATAACATGATACCATCACAACTTTGAAAAGAATTTAGGAGATTACCATTCTACTGTCTTGTCTTTTTCTGTGCTCAAGTATAATGCATATTTCCTGAAGATACTATTTTCTGTAAGAAATACCAACTCAAAGATATCAAGCATGTTTAAAAAGCCCTTCAGATGTTCAGTTTCCGTAATTAGTTATTTACCAACCCATAACAAGCAAAGATGCATGGGAGCAATAAAATAAATTATTCAAGCTTTTCCTAAGATTTCCATCTCAACAAATTTTCAGCATTAGGGCTCATAATGTTTCAGCCTCAGTGGAGGAAGGGGTGAGAGTTTTTGCTGCACAATAATCATAGCATGTGACAAAGTCAGGAGGGAAAAAAAGAACAAGGATTCTGATAATCTTCTATTGTGACAAACCTAGTATGCAAACAGATAAGGATGCCAATAGCTGATCTCATCATGTTGATATATTAACTGGCACAGAAAAAGAAGTTAAAATCCCCCTGTGTACCCAGAGTTTAAAAAAAGTGTAAACTTCTTGACTCATATTGATTCTAGGCAATGAGTTGAAGACTACTTTTGCTGCTTGAAAAAAGTTCACCAGAAGTTACATCTCTAAATGTAATTGATAGAACACATACTACATCCAGTTCTGAGACTCTATTCAAGAGCACTCTGAAAAATTAGAGCTCATGCAGATAAGCCAAAAATTATTCAACATTTTGTTTAACACGTCAAAAAGAAAATATTGATATTTCACTGCAGTATACTTTACAGGGCTTTCACAGAAACAAAGCACTGAGAACTGAAGGACAATTTGAGAAAGGCATACCAGGACCCAACAGTGAGAAGCTGAAGACAACCAACTTCACATTAGGAGGGAAGATTTGTTAATACTACAACAGTACTTACTCAATGAAACAAGCTAACGGTGCAAGCCGTATGCGTCTTCAGCTCTTCAAGACTGCATGCCTTTCTGGAAAAATATGTTTCTGCAAATAGAAGTTATTGCGTTAAAGACACAAGTAACTGGGTGAAATTTTATGGCCTATGTTACAAAGGAAGTCAGATTAAGTGATTGAATAGTCCCTTCTGAACTCTAAGATCTACTTGTCTACAAAAAATATGTATCTGAATATGTAATTTATGCAATAGGGGCCCACATGTGACTTCTTACAACTGAATGAGTTCCACAATAAAACTGTTCTGCCACTTCATCTAGCCAAGTAAGGGTTGGATACGACTTCACTACTAATTTATTTAGTAGTTGGTTTTGCCTCTTTTACTTATCTTGAAGGTAGACAGTCTTTCAGAGAACGTGAAGGGGTTTATATATCTGATACCTTTATAGCCAAATTATTTTTAAATAAGTTATAAATGATCTTTAAATAAGTAATAAATTATAGCTTTGCTGCAGTTTATGTATTAATCATGTATCAAGACTTCAAACATTTTAATGGTGGAAGTCTTCAATGTAAAATTCCTGAAGTAGGGTTGTATATACCTTTTATGACATGCTTCTAAAAAATATGTAGGCTTGACAAGTTGAGCATTGTCAGAAGGGAATACTGGATGAATTGGTGCAGAACTTCTCTATTTCCTTTCTCCTCTAGTAGTAGAGATTTTTAAACAGTACAGAAAAAGTTAACTACCTAAATGTATATTTCAGATTTAAATATTTATAATTTTTCATTTTTTCATATTTTAAATTATGATTATTTAATTTTTTATTTCTTATCCTATTTTCATATTTTACTCTCTCATAACCACTTCAGTTAATTTTTTTTAATTTATTTTCATTTCCTTTAGTCTCACACTCTCTGTTGGCTTTTACCCTGGCAACATGCCCTAAGTCTTGCAATCTTTTTAAATAAATGGAGATGCTGAGATCCTGCCTGGCCTCTCTCTGTATACTTAATAAAAAATTCTAGAACTTGGTTTTAAAAGAAACTTAAGTGGAAGTTTCAAGGTGAAGTCTTTCTCCTGATGAAATCGATTAGAGTTGTTTCACTTCTTTTAGGGGCCATTGTTTTACCTTTATTCTCATAACGTGTATCTTCATTTCAGTGATGGTTCTGTATAAGAGAGGTATGAAAAGTACACCTGCTTTTGCTTGTTTAGTTGCTATAAGAAAAGAGTCTTTGTTTATGCATAGATTACCATCTTTGTTTATCCATATAGGGGACACCTCCATTTAAATAACAGTACTGTACACAAGCAAATTCAGGTTCCCTTCAAAGTGTTATTGAATATTTTATACCTAGTACACATAATTTATTTGTCATATTGCCTTATTAGACTGTTTTCAAACAAAATGTTCATCCTTTGCTTTACTTTATAGTCTCCATGTACAGTTTTCCTTATCCTGATTAGTAGCTGTTCAACCTGGTTCTCAACAGTGCTTTTCTGTACTAGAAGAGACTACAGAAGCTTACAGACCACTGTGCTGTATCTTCTGATGCTCAACGTTCTCAAAAGAAATAAATAAAACACAAATTGAATCTTAACTGGATTATACATTTCTGTTTTCTTACAAGATCAGACCACTTACACTGAAGTTGTGGTCACTGAGAAATAATTAAGCACTCCATCTCTCATAATGAAATATTCACCCATGTATAGTACAGGTATAATAGCATAATAGTAGCGTTAATAAACCATCTTTAAAAACAAGATTTTTACTTATCAGTATCTAACTCTTTCACAAACTACTTCCTGCATCAAGGTCTCTTGCCAGGGTAATGAGATGCTCCATCATGAGGTTATATATAATTCTGTCAAAATAATCTTAGAAAGTGTATAATTTTGAAACACTGTTGGAAGCAGAAACATGAGCAACTGCAAATGTGTTCTTCTAAACTGGGAATGTAATATAGAATTAAATGCAAATGACTACGTTAATGTAACATTGTGATTGAGATATGACACAAACAAATGTCATTAAATTCAAAGTATGGTTCCCACAGCAACCATAATTCTGCTGCTTTGCACTTTCTGTACATATTATATTGTATTTCTATGCTATATACTGTGCGGTATTAACTTCACTGTGTTTTCATATATTCACTGTGACTGAATGATGGTTGTTCTGGGAACCAAAACCGAGTTTCCTATTTTTGTGAATGTAAAATCTCCACAATAATGTTGCCTTTTTTAAAAATATGTTTAATTTCTTTTGGTTTTGCTGGTTTGTGGGTTTTTTTTTAAAGAAGGTAGAGTATTATTTCAATATATTTGACCTGGCCAAAAGTCACTGCTTTTGCAGCTAATTATGCATTTGAGCTATAGTCAGAGCCATTAATACATTTAAATTAATTTCATTTCACTAGATTTTAGTCAGCTTGAGGTTTTTTTGCACTTTTGGCCTTTTCTTTCCCAATTTCACTGCTTGAACCTTAGTTTCAAACCAAGAAGACAGAGGTCTTCACAGAAAAACAAAAAAAAAAGAAAAAAAAAAATCTGCTAGGTCTCTATTTCCACCATGTTAACCCACATATAAGGAAAGATCATCAGGAACTCAGTAGGTTAGCTACCGAGGCCATGACACCAATTTAATTGTGACAGGATCATTAAGGTGCAAATTGTGGACTGAGAGCCTAATTAACATTCACACATTCAAATGAATAACAGCTTAAGAGAGCAAGAAGTATCTTCTATTGGCCAGCTTCTTTATTTTTACCCATTTGTTTTAATATATATCTCCATATATACATTAACCCGGGAAAGACTAACCATAGCATACATTAAACTCACTACTTGCTAGTACCAAATTAGAGTTCACACACTAGTATGATAAAACTCAACAGGAAAAAAGATCATCATTTTTAAATATTTTGGGTTTTTTTAGAAACTCTCTGTTAAAATATAGACTCCTACTTAAGAAAGAAGTGATTCAAATAATTTTTGGAATTCCAGGAAAGACACATGTGCAAAGTCTTTTAAAAGATGGGTGGGGCATGTGTGTTACTGTTTTTTCTACTTTTTCAGAGCTTTAAGTTTTCCAGATAATACAGGGCTTGACAACTCATGAAACAAGATTTTTTTTTGCTACTATTAAAATTTTGAATCACTAGCTTTATTATTTCCATAAAATTGATGAATGTTTATGCTTTGCATTTATTTCTTCAACTACTCTGAAACTGAATATACCTCAACAAAATTAAGGGAAATTTTCTGAATTTTTTTTCTAGTATATTCAGTATTTTTTCGTATGTGTCTATTATGTCTTGATATATAAGTAGTCTTAGGAAATTCTTCCAACATTTACGCATGAAGACTATTATTCTGTTTGATTTAATTTTGCTGAAATTCCTGGGATGCAAGCTCATGCTAATGATGCTTCATAAGTAGACAAGCACACACTGGACAATATTTGTCCTGGAGTCCTTCTCTAAAATGTTCAGAAATGCTTCTTCCTATTTTTCCTTTTCGGGGCTTTACGTATGAAGAAAGCTAAAGAGAAAAAAAGTGTTTCACAAACTGTGCTAACTCATGACTTACACTGGTCTGAGTAGAGAATCTAACTCAGTGTAAGGTATAAGTAATGAATACATAGTAAAGTACAGATAAATTAAATCAAAAAATTCTGAAGACTGTAGCAAGCCATATTTTGGAAAACAGATTACTGAGATATTATGAATGTCACTTTGGTTTATCCAATTTGAGATTTTGTGCATTGTTTTAATAATTCTGTTCTGAATAGCTTTTCAGCTCTAATAAAATTGCCTATGCTTTATTTCAACTTGTTGCCCATGGCAGACCTTGAATAATATTTCTATAAGCAATGAATGAGATATTATGTATGATTTAAATAAATAATTATGTTCAATTGAAAGCACACCTAACTTTCATCACTAAAAATAGTGATAGATTCTTCTAAATTGATGGAATTATACTGTATGTTCCAGCATCTTTGATTAAATACAGCAAGTGAGCTAAGATACTATAAAATATGTATTTATGTTCTCTCAATGTACGTTTTCATTTTTCTTCCAAGACTGGTCTCAGTCTATTATTACGCTCCATCTCAAAGGGGTTTTTTTGGTTTCTTTAGTGAAGAGATGCTGTTCTTCTTTCACATTTACATATATTTGTTCTGTCTTTTTTTCCCTTATTTTCTCCATATTTATACACTGAAGTACGACTTAAGTTAGCAGAAAGATTACCTTCGTATGACATGCAGAGTATTGCAACAGATCTAGCAACAGTTCTTGCCTAGAATTCCAAGATTCTTTCTTTTGTGTAAGAAATGAGAGAAAAAAATTGGAGAAAGGAAAAAATATTTATGACATTCCAAAATATAGGTGAAATAGTGTCTTGACAGCATTTTTTTATTCAGTACAAAAATACTAACAATTAAAACCTTAATTCTTAACTAACACTGGTACCACTGGAATCAAAGATTATATGACCAAAGAGCAAGCTCTGGTTACACACAGAAATGCCTGTGGATTAAAGTTAAATCCCATAGTCACACAGAAATGTGTATCTGGTGGTACACATCCTAAAAACACAATTTCCAGACACATCTTGAAAGATCAAGACTAAAACAGACTTCAAAGATTTAATACTTGCAAAATAAATATGAAACAAAAATGTGGTGTAATGCTTGGATTTGCATCAATATTGAATGGAGCAGCAACAATTCAAACCCATACATCTGAATGCACTGTAGTGTTTTAAAACATTTCTTGAAGAAAACATAAAATATATGTTAAAAATAGGCAAAATATAGCATAAAAATCAGTGCCATACAAATATGAAAGGAAAAGTGTATGTTGAAACAGATATAGCATTTTAAAAACATTTAGTTCATGTAAATGAGATATTGGTGTCAATGAACATTTAAGAATGAACGAGCTGTTCAGCAGATTCAAACATAAATGCACCTTGTGCGCTATAAAAGGTTTCAATTTTGCTATTTTCTAAACACAGAAAAATGTATCCCCCCCATTCAGAATATTGAATGTCTTATGAAAAGTGAAAGGTCATTTGTAACTGTCCAAAGGATTGATGGAGTTGAGATACCTCCTTGACCTTCACCCTGCACTCATAAAGAACAGTCTCAGATGACAGAGCATCAGGCAAGTTTTCAGAAAATGTCTTTTCTTATTTTATATTGCATAGCAGGCTTGTTACCTGATATTTTTCATAATTGTATGTCAAGATTTAATTACTTCATGTCTTCCCTCATTAAAAGTAAACTGTCATCTAATACCACTCAGCTATGTTTGTGATTTGCACTAATTCTAGCATTTCTGTCTGCTTTTTGCCATTGTTTTCCATCTCGGTTTCTACAATAATTGTTTTGAAGGCCTATACAAACAATGTCAAGGTCAAACCTTACAAATACAAAAATTCTTTTCCAATTACTGATTGTCCGTTAAGGATGCACATTGTAAAAACTGGTTCAGAGGAGTTTCTCTTTCTTTTCTTCATATTATTGTCTTCACGCAATGCAAGTGGGAATGCAAGCTTAAGTTAAGATGTTAAAACAACAAACTTCAACAAGACTTGTGAAAACATGAAGCATATTACATTCTAATCCTTCCACCACATTTTCAATCATGTAGTATATTAGGGAAATTGTATACAAAATATATTATTAACCGTATGCTGGAAGTAAAATAAAATTTACTCAAAGGTAAATCCTTTTATTGTTACATTCTTTCATCATACCAACAGGGACAGTCAAGGACATACAGCTTAATGGTCCACTTACCAAGAAACAAGAAGGCAAATAATTCATTTATCAAGCTTGAGTATAAAGTGTCGCTCTCCTTTCTTCCTGCAGAAAGCATAAGAGTCCCAGGCATCAAAAGAGTGAAATGAAAAGAAAGATGCAAGGAGAAAAAAAAGATGTCCAGCTGAAGAGGAGGGAGATATGTTGGGATAAAATAGATAATGATAAAAAAAAATTGAGAGTAACTATTGTTCCTTTGTTAATTATTTTCTTAGTCATTACAGAGATACTAACATGAATATAGTACGTCATGTAAAAGTAAAAATTTCTTAATGCTGTTTTGGAGAACCCAAACCAATCGTCACTGAAAAGTCAGAGATTTTACTTTTATCTGACATGTTACTTGTTCTATGACATAAGTCAAAACTACTATACTGTTACCTCACTGCAGAAGTAGGATCCACAAGATGGGAAACAAGGACAATGGTAATCGGTTGTTCTTGACTAAGCTTACTCTGATTTTTCAAATGCCAAATCCTTCACTTTTTCCGCATCTCAAAATGCTTCTTTGATGCTGTCATAAAAAGGTTTGTGAACCTGTCACATGAAGGCACTTATTTTCAGAAAACCCCCCAAACCATGTGTAATGTAGAAATAACTCTCTTTTACATGAACTCCAACACAAACTATATTTTCATGAAAAGCAATTTTAGCATTGTGATTTTGTTGTTAATTTGTTAATTTAATTGTATTTAAAACAAATTACTATCTAATTTTTAGACCATTCTTCTACAATGTGAGAAACCTAGATTTAATTCCTTCTTTTCTCTCAAGAAACTCCCATCTTCCAACCTTGACTACCAATCAATAAATTCTGGTGGAGCACAGAATGGTGATGGTCATCTTTGTGAGAGGTTACTTCTGAATTGTTACTTAATCCCAGCAACACTCAACCAAATATTTGTTATAATTGTCAGAATACTTAAAAAAAATATAAAAATGAAAAAAACCTTATGCCAGGCAAGGAAGAGGTCTTGGTTTATTTCAGGAAGGCACAGGACACCGGACTATAAACTGGTTAGATTGGACTCTGCTTAACTTTTCCATTACAGCTCAGCTGCCAGATCACTAAAAAAGAACAGGAAACAGAAGCCATTGAAGTATTTCAGTCAGTGAAAGGAAAAAGCATCTAGAATACCCAAAATAACGAAGAAGCAGAAATCATTATAATGATTTGGGGATGGAAGAGGGGGAGAGGTAAATAAAAATTTAAACCAGGAGCAGTTTCTACAAGAGCATTCAATATACTTACATTAGCAGAAAAAAACATCTAGTATTAATATATATTGTCTAGGAAAACTATTTGGATCCACAATGTCCAAGAGTCTAAACTAAGAGCATCTGGTACTTCTGGCATTACTGTAGAGTTTCCCCAACCCCTGTGTTTCTGACTGGAGAGGTATGCAGGGTTTTTTCTGTATCTTTTTTTTACAGACATACTTTTTGCTTCTAGAATCTTAACTAGCTCTTAGTGAAGTCCCACATGATTTGCTACATGGAGTTCCAAATAAAAACATTTGAAGTATAAAACATTTTGATTTAGTGTGTCTTTTTGGTCAGATGGAAACGGCTCAAGGTGACGAAGTTGGGGTTTTTTTCCTCAGTCATGTATGGAAATGATGATTTTTTATTATCTATGGACAAATGCTTTGACTTAAAGAACAGATGATTTTTTATTATCTTTTGTCATTGCCTATGAAATCACAGTTAATAAGTTTCACAGATTGCAATAAAACCCTTGAGAAACTCTGTGCTATCTGTCAAACATGTAATTTTAAGGTCTAATAATATGCAATATGTTTACATAGGTTATTGAAGTGCACTTCTTTCCCAGCACAGATATTTATTAAAAAAGATATGAAGGTAGCATCTCAAAACTAATAGAATTTAATATATTTATTTAAATACAAATATAATGTTAGAAGATATATTTATACAACATATGCAGCAAAATATGCTCTGTAATGTAAGGAAATTGTTTGTGGAGACTGACATTACTGTAAGATTTTAAGGACATATGACATTATCAGAACTGATCTAAAACTTGTTAAAATCAAAGGAGGCCTCAGAGAGTCCTGTGCAATGTAATCTATTGGAAAAATATTAAGTTGGAAAGTATGTGTGGATCAGTGTATATGCAGAGGACTTGTAACATACAATTTTGTTCTTCTGTCTCTTCTCATCAGTTTAGGTACTTCCACATTTTTAGTTTTTATGGGCAGATCATGGATACCTAGAACTGAGAAGATGTACCTTTACAATAGAACTTCATGTGACTGAATCCTTCCATTCCATGAAAGATTATAACAGGGTTTAGTGTGAGATACTGACTTTTCCATTTTTTGTTAAGGTACTAACAAATATAAAATTGATGTTTATGTTACTATGTCTTTTAACACACTACAAGTATAAATAATAAACAATTAGCATTTTCTAACTTCTTCTAACTGCTGTTTCCCATACTTCTTTTTTTTTTTTGTATTTTAAATACCTCCAGTGTAGTCTTGATTATGACAGAAATAGTTTAATTTGTCCTACTAGCACTCATGAAAAGAGTTGGCTTGAGTTCCCTAGCACTGTAAGTAAAGCTGAATTTTGTTATCAAAAGGATGGGGCAGAATGGGAGAAGGATGAGAATGTGGATCATTGCTGTGAAACAAAGAATATAGTAAAGGGGCAGAGGGGAGGGAGCTCTGGTGACTCAGAGTTAGTGGTGTTGCCAGGCAGAACAAAGAAACAGAGGCAACAACCTGCTGCTTCTGCATCCACTGTTCATTATATGGTGTCCTCATCCCTGTACATTCCAGTTATCCCTTAGCAGCATCTATCACTCACCTGAATTTACAACATGCTGACCTAGGTAAACAGCAGCACCCATGGCCATATTGCTATGCAAATGTTCATTGCTCTAAGCATAAGGGCAATGCTTTGCCTAATCTTACAGAAGTTTCAAAGTTATTCTAGAAAATACTATATGATTTTTTAAAAACAAGTTTAATGACTTTTTATTTATTTTATTTATTTATATAAATACTGGCAATTATTTTATCAATTAAAATTACTATTTATTTATAGCATCATGTGAGAATTATTACAAAATGTCCAAAATGTTTCCTTCATACTCACAATCTTTTTGGCCAGTAGAGGCAAAATAAATAGCATATATTAGTCCGATCTCTTTTCAGGAGAACAGTTTCTTCTACAATACCACCCTTAATCATCTTGTATTTTCCCTAAAAAACCAAAAGTACATATGAATTTGTGAACTACATCTGCCGTCCATTTATCTTACAATGCAGATAATATACTGTATTTTACTGATTAAGATTACATTTACATAATTTTTACATTGCAATAACACCTGAATTTCGCTGTTGTTAAATTTAGTTTTCAAAGTGTCTTGAAAAGTGCCCCATAGCTTTACAGATGTCTTATAAGGATGCTTGATGAAACACATCCTTATTACCTCGTTTGCAGACTTTTCATATCTAACAAATTAGCCATAAAATTAACTGCTGTTGTACTCCATTAACAAACATGATACACTTTTTTTTACCTTGATGTTAACTGTTATGCATTTATTTCACTCATATATTTTTAAAAGCAATTGTAACAGTAAGCAGTATCAGCCAATTCTGTGTAGCAGTGTTGGAAAACAATCACAACAAAAGTACATTAATCCTGTGCTGGAAGATTCACCTCTAGGTACAATAGGGTAGCTCAGTTCCTTTGACCATTTATCTCTCTGAAACAATCAGCAAGGATGACAATTAGAAAAACTATTTATCACTGTGGCTTAACCTGTGATGTTTACACCTTCCTAGCAGAAACCAGATTGAAACAATTTCTTTTTTCTTACAATTGCTCATTTGTTTCCATATCAAGATCAAAATATTTGGATAGGTATTTGGTTCATCTGGCTCAGAATCATGCCTCCAGTATCAGCCTGTGTTGAATAGAATCATAGAATCTTTGGGCTGGAAGGGACCTTTGGAGGTCATCTAGTCTAACTCCCTTGCAGTGAGCATGGACATCTTCAACTAGATCAGGTTGCTCAGAGTCCCATCCAACCTGACCTTGAATGTTTGCAGGGACAAGGCATCTACCACATCTCTGGGCAACCTGTGCTAGTATTTCACCACCCTCATTGTGAAAAATTTCTTCCTTATATCTAGTTGAATACTTCATAAATGTGTACAGAAACATCTGAAGATACAGACAACTTTGTAATGTTTCCACTAAATCTCAATGCAAGATTAAAATATTGGCTCATCATTCAAACAGCATATATTTCATTCATATACAGTATAACAATGTAAGGAGATAGAAAAGTTGTAGATCCAAATACATTTTATAATAGGTACTGTCATACACACTTTCATATGTAGGTATGTAAATGTAAATCTATGTCATCAGTTTCAACAGTCTTTCTAGCCCTTTTGGTAAAATAAATCACCAAATAACACCAAATAAACAAACCCATATTTTGGTAGAGACGAAGATGGGCCTGGTAGCATAGCTAGTAACGAATATAGATAGACTTCTTTCTGAGAAATCTTCCCTAAATTCAACGGACTTAGATGTGATGACTTTCCTGTTTGGAAAGCCTCTATGTTCACACAGACAATCAGTACAAGAAAATTTTCAGAAAGGCAATTCATAGAAACAAGTTTAAATTATCTTATAAAAGATGGCAAGTTACAGTATAGTGCCTTATTACTCACAGTGCAGAATGTAGATCAAACTGCAGAATGCCACAAAGGAACTTTAACTAGATACAAGGTTATGATATATGATTGCTTCTTATGGAAATTCAGTAAGATTTTAGAAAACTATAATATCATGGGAATTTGTTACTATCAAAATTTTAAGCACTTATTATCATTAAAGCCTATAGTGTTTACATATTTACAAAATTATGAGTATTTAGTCAGACCGTACAACATATCAAATTACCAACCATACTTAAGCATTACCGCACAAGACTAAAAGTCATTCTAGGAGATCCGTTTAGTACAGTTTAGTCCACAGTTTCCTGTATATGTTAATATATGAATTTTATGGGAGCTTGTATATTTTATTTTCAATTTAAACTTAAACTGCACGCTTGAAACTATGTTGGGAAGGCGTAAAGACATTCTTTTTCTCTCTTAGGGTTTGCACTGGATTGCACCTGCAAGTGTGTAGTGAGTAAAGCAAATTCCACAAGTTCTGCTCAAAGAAGTTTTCTGCCACTTTGAATTATATTTAGCAGGATGAGGTTCAGCTATGTACCACCTTTAGGAAACTTTAGGTTCAGGTTAGTTTTTGCTGATTGCTAATAGAAATATTCTTTGAGAGTGAATCCATATAATTTAATTTAATTATCAGTATTATATTAAGATCACAGAATCACAGAATCACACAGAATCATTAAGGTTGGAAAAGACCCTTAAGATCATCAAGTCCAACCACCAACCCACCACCACCGTGCCTGCTAAACCATATCCTGAAGTGCCATGTCTACATTTTTTTTAATACTTCCAGGGATAGTGACTCCACCACCTCCCTGGGCAGCCTGTTCCAATACTTGGCCACTCTCTCAGTAAAGAAATTTTTCCTGATGTCTAATCTAAACCTCCCCTGGCGCAACTTGAGGACATTTCCTCTCATCCTATCACTAGTTACTTGGGAGAAGAGGCCAACACCCACCTCACGACAACCCCCTTTCAGGTAGTTGTAGAGAGCGATAAGGCCTCCCCTCAGCCTCCTCTTCTCCAGACTAAACAACCCCAGTTCCCTCAGCCGCTCCTCATAAGACTTGTGCTCCAGACCCCTCACCAGCTTCGTTGCCCTTCTCTGGACACGCTCCAGCAACGCAATGTCCTTCTTGTAGTGAGGGGCCCAAAACTGAACACAGGATTCAAGGTGCGGCCTCACCAGTGCCGAGTAGAGAGGCACCGATCACTTCCCTACTCCTGCTGGCCACACTGTTTCTGATATCAACAGGAATGCACTGATTAACACATCATATCTGTATCATAACTGTATAACATAATATAATAACTACCATTTAACAACTTTTCTGATATTACAGTCTCTTGCAATGTTTTCTATCAGGCATCACATATTATCTACAGACTCATCTCTTCAACATTGCAACCTTTCAGGATTTCCCAGCTCCAGAATTTCAAGACTCTATAGCTGTATAGGTAGAGGATTACAAAAAGACTAAAATTAAGATGGGTACCTAAGTTTTTAAACCCATTTCCAGCTTGTTGAAATAGGATAAGGAAAAAAAAAAACCAAAATCTGTGCTAGGAAAAAAAGCCTTTTCTAGGAAAAGTTAGCCCAATGTCTGCAAAGCATGATCTGAATAAGGAAGACCCTACGCCAGTGAGTAGTCATCAAAACCGTGAACAATTTCTTAGGTAAAACTATCATCAGTATTACAATGTCCTAATTTCAGCTTTCCCTTCTGTTATACCATTATACGATTTCATTGCAAGGATTAATTTTATTGTATTGCCTCAAATATATTGACCGTTTTATTCCTTCTTACTGGTTAGTGACATCAGTACCTTCATAAGTGAAAACACCTTATGTACTGAACTCAGAAAGAACTTATTTCAACATGCCAAGAAAACAAATACTTTAGGAGGTACTAGAATTAATAGGTTCAATTTCTCATAGATTTGTGCCTTGTGGCAGAAAAACCTTGGTGTCTAAGGCGCTACAGTTCCCCTCTTTTTCTTCCTATGTAAGTGCCTATTTGCATGAAACCTGTAGGAATGTAGCATTGAGACCTTATTTTTGACTATTCCCTCAAATTCCAATTAAATCGGTTAGCATCCAGTGATATCAAGTCATTAACATTTAACTAGAGAAGACTTTATACTACATGAAAAACTATATACTACTTATATAGTACTCTATATTTAAAATGTTCTCTGATAAATTGTTAAAAGTCTTCTCTAATGCCTATTTCTGCATCACCTAATTCTGCATGGCAGAACTGAAACTGCAAGGGCTTACTGTCATATTGCTCAGTTCAGGCCTTCAGTTTTAAAAGCTTTCACCTCTTCTTATTTCTAAAGTTGTTTAGTAGTATGAAGAAATTAGCACATTCATCCAAAAAACAAATTAAAGCAAAATTCAAGTCCTATGTACATAACTAACTGCGATATATAAAATAGTCTGTATGGCAAATATTTTTTCTTCAATGAGTTAATACTCATAGCTTTTGTAACCCATCTTTTTCTTAATCAGGTACATGACTCTGTAAAATTTCTTTGCTTTCAAAGGCAAACATAACTAATAATTTCTGTAAAGGTCCTGAGCCCTTCCAACATCTGGTTTTGGTTTACTATAAAAACTGTGTCTCTGATCTCATATGTTGAACTACTGTATGTTTGCCACTGTCTATTTCCTGTGAAAAAATACACTGAACAATAATAGCTTTTGTTCCTAACCTTCCAGTCACTAGAGCAGCTGAACAAATAATTTTTGTGCTTTCATTTGAAATAATTTATTCCATGTATATGTTTGTGTAGGGTCATTTGGGTTATTGGATGTTTCATCATTTAAAAATCAAATATTAGAAATTTAAATTACTGAAAACTACATCTAATAGTTTCCTTATGCTTTTAGCAATTCTCTTGACAAAATTTCCTTCCAAAATATCTTCCAGTCTATATATAGATTTGTGTGAATGGAAGGAACTGGGGTGGGAGGAAAGCATTATGAAGAAACACATAAGAATCATAAATAAACCTACTCAGTAATAAATCACAGGTATCAACTTATAGTTCTGCTTAGATATTGATAATTTCAATATGTTATCTATATCATGATTAGCATATCATAAGATTAAATTGCTAAATTTAAATATTGTTTTCTTCCCTAAATCATAAAGAACATGTTTATATCTGTACACACACATACACACTTGAATAACTCCTTTCATGTTCATGCAACCCATCTATTTTCATTCACACTCCAGGAAGAGGCTTGGCCCTCGCAGCTGCTCAGGTCTGCAAATGCCCTTGCCCTCCTGATCATTTTCTGCTCCTCCTCTCCCCAGCCCTTTCATTTGCACTGTGCAGATTCCTTCCTTCCTCTTCTAAATAGAAACCATTACAGTCATGATGCACTCTGTGTGCGTGCACTATATCATGGCCCACTTTGCGTCCAGGTTTCTACATTTTCACCAAGTCATGGGTTCTTACAGTGCAGTTTTACAATTAATTAATTTGGTTTATATTATTAAATTACTCAACACTGTCAGATCTTGATGTGTCTTTGTCCTTTTTTCGTTACAACTTTTTATTGAAGCCTGTGCAAACTGGTGTTGCACCCAAATTGCTAAAATTAGCTGTTAAAAGTCCCCAGGTTAAGGTGAGCTTAAGTTCTACATTTTCATAATTTTCAATGTCAGTTTTGGGTAGCTCCATCCCACCATAAATCTAGTAACAAATTTTTAAAACATTAAATTCATACTTATATTTCTAGGTTTTATTTACATTGTAATTTATATAGCCCTGTTTTTATAGTCCTATTTATTTATATTTTATTTGCATTTAATGCATAGGAATTACATTATTTTCCCTTACTATTTTTGATATTTCACATTATATATTTTAACTTCAGTAATAAAAAAAGTATATAAATGTTTGAAATGTATATTGTGCACATAATAATGTATGTTTTACTTGGTAGGTAAACATCATATTCCTATTTGCTTATTTATTTACTACCTGATTGAGATTTCTCATGTCTTTAAATTGGGATATTGGCATACAATGTATTAGCTATTCAGAATTTTACAGTTTTGTAGCTCACATTTAAAATAAAAAAATGCAGAGAATGTCTTCTTTTGAGACTATCTACAAAGGGCTAATTTTTACAAAACTTCATGACTACAGTTTCTATTTTAGCTATTACTGTGTTAGAGGAGTTTTAAATTAATATTAACATGAAGGAGTACAGTTGCATGTAACTGAAGTGATTCCAGTACCTCAAGACTCTATGATCTTAAAAATTATATTGAATCAGAGAAATCATTAGTTTAATGTTGATCGGTAATCCTAAACAAGTTTCTAATTTAAGGTGGAAGCAGTAGGAAAAATAATCCAAGCAGTTTCAAGACAGAGCTTGCTTAGTTTCTACGGTATATTTTAAGACACATCAGCAACATCAGGGAGTGATGTAATGACTTAGGATGTGCCTTGCAGCGTATTTTCCTACAGTAAACAAAGTGTATACCAGTAATTGAAAAATATCACTATCCCTCTTTTTGCCTTGACTGAAAACTTATGAATATAGAAGATTGTCCTCTTATAAACTCTGTAGACATATTTCAGACAAGTTTAGCTGACCTACTCACTCTTTCTTGGCAAATTGACTGTGTACTAATTTCACAAAGGACAACTTGAAAACACACTCAGTACTCAACTGACACCATGAAGATCAAGGCTTACGCTATGATGAATTAAAAATAACAGTTTTTTTTCTCAAAGTTGCTACCTTATTTGCAGGAGTCAACATATTTTTAGCATCTCACTTACTCTACTCAGTAGGTAGTGTTTTAGAACTTTAAGATTTTTATAGCTGTCTTTTTTTCCCTTCAACTTGTACTTTAATAATCCAACCTTTAAACTTAATACGTTTTATTTCCTCACTGATATTGGGGGAAAAAAAAGCCTATATTGGAATTATTTCAGTCAAGAACTTGAAATTTATACAAACAACATGCATAGGTATTACTCTGCAATACAAACTGCACATAATTTGTAATGTAAATACGTAACACATTTTACCCAAGTTTACTTAAAATTTAGTAGTTTTCTTATATCTAGTGTATATATGAATGTATTCAGTTTATGGAACCATAAAAATAGCAAAGATCTATTTTTCTGAGATGACATACTGTGGTGAGGTAACCTCATTGAGCAGTTGAACTCCCACCCAGCTGCTCACTCACTCTCTCTCAGCAGGACAAGGGGAGAAAACAGGAAAAACAGAAAAAAGGACTATTGTCAAGATAAAGACAAGGAGGTCACTTACCAGTTACTGCCACAGACAAAACAGACTCAACTTGGGGAAAATTAATTTATAGACAATTAAAATAGATTTGGGTAGTGAGAAACATAAAGACAAACATGAAAACAACTGCCATTATCCCAGGCTCAATTTGCTCCTTCATTGCCAACTCCAGTATGTCCCCCAACAAGTGACATAGTGGCGATGGGAGGTAGAGGGTTATGGTCAGTACATAATGGCTTCTCTGTACTGCTCCTTCCTCCACGCACTCTTCCCCCACGCTAGTGTGGGTCCTCTCCATAGGCTGCATTCCTTCAGGAGAAAATCTGCTCTAGTGTGGACTGCCCACAGGGGATTCCTTCAGGAATATCCATCTGCTCCTGAGTGGGGTCCTCCACAAGTCACAGTGTCGATATCTGCCCTAGCACCTGGAGCACCTCTACCTCCTCCCTGCTTTCTTCCTCTTCCTCCTCCTCTTCTCCCTCTCTGCCCTTGGTGTCCCCTCTAAAATTTCTCACTTCCCCCCCACCCCCCTCCTCTGCCAGTGCAGTGTTTTTGCTCTTTCTTAAATAAGTTTTACCAGAAGCTTCACCAGCTTGGCGGACGGGCTCAGTTGTGTCCTGTGGTGGGCCTGTTGGAGTTGGCTGGAATCAGTTCTGTCCAATGTTGGGCCCCATGCAGCCCCACTACTGCCAACACCTTTACACCTACACCCAATACACAAAGGGAAAAGAATTTCAGTGCTTTCCGACTTCCTTCTGACAATGCAACAAAATATTTATATATACCAGGATGAAACAGATTTTAGCAGTGCCATATAAGAAAAATTTTAATAAAAAAAAATTCCAGCATAAGATAGAAAAGACCTAAATTTTCTATAGATGTTTTTATTATTGAAAACAAAATTGCATAACTCTAATTTAGAGTGACAAGAAAATTCTTTCTGTTCCATCTGTTAGAGTTATGTTAGATGACAGCTGTTGAATATAAGTTAACTTTTACTTAAGGAAAATTTTTTTTTTTTTTGAGGACTCTTCTAAATAATTAATCTCAATTATCAATTAATCATTATTACTAATCAATCTCAGAATTCTGAGGAAGCTTCCAAGGAACTAGCAAAAAAGAAAACAGTTTGCCACTATTTTTAAAAGTAAATGTGATAAATAAGCTAAGTCTATGTCAGTTAGTCTCACACTGACCCCCCAAAAAAACATATACAAACTAGCAGAATCAATAAAAATGTAAAATACAGAAACATTACTGATGACAAACTGTGAAGAGTAAATGAAAAATAGCTCTTCCCATACATTTTATAATATGCTAAAAGTGTGTTTGATAAATAAATTTATTGATTCAACATTTTAATATATATAAATAATTAATAATGTTAACAAGGAATTGGCTTTGTTTAAAATAGAGAAGCAACAAACTATGCCATTATTTTTAAAGACATCCTGCAAATATCTGTTCTCATCTCAGTGCAATTCAATAATGTGAAAGAAGATAAAAAGTAATTGGTCATAAAGTTCAGAAATGGCACAAAAATAGTGGAGTTGTAAACACTCACAGTGGTATGATTAGCATGACTGATTTAGTAGTGTGGGTGCATTTGAAAAAGGTGCATGTTAGTAACAGCCAAAGTTATAGTCAAGCATACAGAAGACTGAAAGTGATCTCAAGCACAAGGTGGGATACTGGAGAAGTTGTTTCAATTTTCTAATTTGATATTCAGTTTTGTTCTGGAATGGAGGACAATTACAAGTGAAGAATAACTATACTAGAAAAGTCAAGATGATATAATAGTGTTTCAAATAGTTTAAAACATAAAAATTAAAATAATTTAGAGCATAAAATAATATTTCAGTGAATAGTAATTGAATTTCAAAGCATGATTCAGCACCTTTGCTCCCATAGAAGGGAGCCATATGCCTGTCCTCTGAGGCACATTCTCATAGAAGAATCTTCAACGGAATAACTTGACTAGTATTTTCAAAGCAGAACTATAGGATTACCAAATATGTTGTTCAATTGTCCTTTAGGATTTTGAGACCGAAACGATAGAAAGAAACAAGGTAGAAGTACAAGTCATATTTATAGAAAATTTTTTGTAGGTGATTTAAAACACAGTATCTTATGAAATCAAATGTTCCTTCCAACAACCCAATAAAGATTTTATATACATATAAATAGTTATTAAAATATTTACAAATCTTCAGTGTGTACATATCCATAATTACATGCTTTTACATGTGTTCATACTTATATTGTGTTGATAATTACATGTCAAAATTAAATGCATTAAGGATTTGTGTTTTTTCTATTAATCATTAAAATCATTTGAACGATTTGCATATTCTAGAATGAAATCAGTTCCTTCATTTTTCTTTTGATCCTCAGTTGTGTGTTGTGAAAGCGAGGTGTTATCTTTAGGCCAATTTGCAATGAAAAGAAATACTGAGTCATAATAAGGGTTCATCTGCCAGTGTAAAAATCTTTCTCATAGAAATGGTCAGGTTGTACACAGCAGTTTCATTATTTAAGTGGTAGACATATATTAGAAAATCATAATATATATTCGTATAAGTTAGGGAAAACTTACATCAAGCTTCCAACATAAACATATATAAATATCCTCATTCAGGATTATGATTCTGTTGTATGATCTGCTGTACAAACGTACAGATAGAAAAGGCCTAGTCCCCCTCCCAGCCCAAAATTTATAATCTAATTATATGTGTATAAAGATTTACTTATCTTTTAGTAGTTCATCATGATGAATTCCAGAAGTAATTTTATTTCAATTATAAATTATGAGCGAAAAGTGAAATATGAAATCCTGTCACTTTAAGATTATGTTAATTAACCACATAGTTTAAACTGGGGTAAAATATAAATAATATTTTTAAATGAGACTCTTAGCTGCTTAATCTGCCTATCAATTTTTCTCTCTCCATATCTCTGTTAAATAACAACTCTACTTCAAGCTGGAAGCACCCATAAAATGATCAGCGAGGGCTGGAACCCAGTACTGGCTCCCACAGCAACAAGATTTTAAAGATAACAAAACCAATAGTTTTGCTGTTGCTTCCCTAACTGAGAAAAACAAAACAAAACAAAACCCACCCTTTTTTATATCATCTTGTATCAGAATAAACTTGCTTGGAATTATATATACATACATATGATTTCACAGACATACTACAAATTTCAATAATTTGACAAGAAACAAATATGGTATTATCTTCTAATTCGATTTAGGAAATAGGCATTTTATACATAATATTCAAATATAAAATATACACTGTGTTTAAAGGTGCCAAAAACATGGACAGTTAAATAGAATTCTTGATGTTAAGTGATGATGGGAGTTAGTATTACTTTATGGAGATAAAATAAACTAAAAGGAAGAAATTGTGTTATATTAAAAATTGATAAAATAGAAAGGAATTCATATATTCATGGATTAGCCCAGAGGCAGTCATAGAGTTTACATACATTTTCATGCATCTATCAGAAAGTTTACACTGCAATATAACAACATACCTTTCTGGTGCCCAGAGAATGTCATTGCTGGTGTTCAAAAGCAATACAAAATTTTCACCGTAACCTGATGCTGAGCAATGCCTGGCTGCTCTAGAAGAAAATATAACACAGAGATGAGGCAAACCATGGGGAAACAGGAAAACAAAATAACAGTGGGAAAAGATAAAAGACAGGTAGACAAAAACCTGAAGAAGGGCTTTGAAGAAATTAATGAGAGAAAGATAAAGTCTTTGGAAAGGCTACAGGTAGACAAACAGATAAAGATATTCCTTCTTTATGCCTAGAACAGACTTGTAATAGTCAATATAAACTTATTTGTGCATAGTCCATATCTATTAGATTTTTTACATGCTTAGTTAAAATTACCTTAACTTCTTTTACTTCTCAGTTTATCCATTCCTCCCACTACAAATTTTGGTAGACAACAATATCACCTCTTCTCTTAACACAGCTCATAGTAAAGACTGATAACACTTATCATGTGAGAAAAAATTATAATCATTCATGATACAAACCTAACTGTTTCTTAGTTTGGATTTTTTTTTTAATTTTAGATTATCATAAAGAGAAAAGAGCTAGAGGAAAGAACTTGCAACATAAATTTTGTTAAAATTCATGAGTTATGATATTGTTCACCTTACTTTATATTTTATGAGCTTAAAATAGGACCAGGAATCAGTACTCTATATTATAAGAAAAAACTCTCTTTATATTAAAAGAGTAATCAAAGGAGAGAAAACTTCTAGGAGTTTATTTTCTCCAGGTTTTTTTTTTTCTTGTGTTTCCAATTTGCTAGCTCATCTTTATAGAACTAGTATTGGCTTTCTAGTAGGCTACAGAATATGCTAAATTATCATTACTTAGCACCAAATGGGAATTATAATATATCTTATGTTTGTTCACTCTTTTGCTTATTCTACTGAATGCCATAAATTGGCATATTTTACATTTATATGTCATAAGATACTGGTTTTAACATTAAAACATTAGTATTAGTTATGCCACTTTTCCTCATCATAAATGCTTTTTTTGAGGCTGTCACTGATCAAGAAGGAGGAAGAAGGAACTCTTAGAGCTTTACACATGAATATTATTGGTCCTACCAGTTGAGTGCATATGTGTCAGTCACTTCAGGCACTGATACGTGACTAATGACTAAGATGCAACATACAACTTACTGAGACAGCAATAGGGAAAATCCAAGCAAAGCTATTTCAAGATACTTTCAAAAATATTTTCAAAATACTGAGGACCAATGAAAAAGTTATTTAGCAGGACTACTGGTAGAAGTAAAACAAATCCATTCACATTTCCAGTCAAGCAAGGTGCATCTAATGGCAAACATCTGACATTAATCACAGACAATATGTTAGTATTACAAAGACTAAATAATGACCCTTCACTGTGATCAAGTCAGAGTTTTTGTGTCAAATAAATCCTAGGAGATTTGTGTCCTGAAAGCTGTTTCAAATACATTTCTGAAAGTGACTTATAGAATTTTCAGTTGGATCAAAAATAACACCAAAATCTTTGAAGAGTTGTGGTCGTTCAACTTCCAGGATTAATGAACTCTGTGGTGTATGGGGCGGCCATGGCAAAGTGTTGGCAGCGGGGTGCTGCAGGGTGGCCTCTGTGAAGGGAGGCCAGGGGCTGCCCCTTGCCGGACACAACCAGTTCCAGCCAGTTCCAACAGACCCACCACAGGACACAGCTGAGCCCCTCAGCCGAGTTGGTGGTGCCTCTGGGAAAACATATTTTAGAAAGGGCAATGCACTGGACAAGCAGAGGAGGACCGAGGAAAAATGTAAGTGTGAGAAACAACAGTGTGAACACCCAGGTCAGAGAAGAAGGAGGGGGAGGAATTGCTCCAGGTGACAGACCAGAGATTCACCTGCAGGCCATGGACAAGACCACAGTAGAGCAGATATTTCCCTGCAGCCTGTGGAGAGAATCACACCAGAACAGATATTCACACTGCAGCCTGTGGAGGACTCACACTAGAGCAGATTTTTTCCTGAAGGACTGCAACTTGATTGAGAGGACCCACACTGGAGCACTTCATGAAGCATGGTGGAGAGGACCCATGCTGGAGTGGGGAAAAAGTACGAGGAGGAAGGAGTGGCAGAGGTAAACTGTTGTGGACAGACTGTAACATCCCACTCCCCAACCACTGCACTGCCAGGTGTGCAAGGGCTGGGGTGAGTGGTGAGGAGGTAGAGGAGCTGGGAATGAGGGACTGAAGTTGAACTTGGGGAAAAAGGTGCAGGGGAAGGTTTCATTTTCATTTTTTCTTTTGTTGGTCACTGTCCAAATCTGTTTTCATTGGCAATAAATTAATTTTCTCCATGTCAAGTCTGTTTCACCTGTGATGTTAATTGATAACTAATCTCCCTGCCTTTATCTTGACCCATGAGTTTTTTCTTAATTTTATTTTCTTATCCTGTCCTGTTGAGGAGAGGGAGTGAGAGAGCATCTGGGTGAGCAGCTGGCTGCTGGCCAAGGTCAAGTCACCACATAAGATAACGCTGACATGTGACTATATAATCATTGTCATAGGTATATACAGTTTATATAGTAAAAATGTTTAACAGATGGAAGTAAAGACTTTTTTAAGGACAGTTACAGCGGTTGTAACTGAAAAGGATATTTCATTATCTTTCAAGAAATTATGGCTGACCTGTAACTTATGAAACTTGCTAGTTTATTTCTATTACACTTCAGACAGAAATTATTCTAACAGTGAAAATGACCTGAAAGTTCTGCTGGCATTTTCTATTACTGCTACCTAGATTCTTTGAAAACTCCATGAAGCAAGAATTTCAAACCGTGATTAGAAGAATAAAGAATATTAACTAAGTTTCATTATATTATTCGAATTTCAGGCAGGGATTAGGAAAATGACAAAGGAAAGATGAGACAAGATGGCACATAAAAGGTTTTACAACACCAAGTTTTTCTACACAGTTCAGATTCTGTTCTTATGGGTAACACTGCACAAATCACTGCTCTTCTCTATACCACAGCTTCCCCACTTTACGAAATTATTTTGCAAAGTACTTTTAAATACAGGGAGAGAAATGTATAGCATGAATTTTACATGTCACTGTGTCATAAAATTTTGTGTAATCTTTTCTTTACTCATCAACACAATCTTTTCAGGTAGCTAATTTGAATAATAACATGAATCAACACTTTCAGGGATTATAGCTTTTGACCTGCTGAGCTGGAAGACTTTTCATATCAATAATAAAAAAGACCAAAAAGTGGACTGTTTCCAGGCCCTTGAAATAGGAAGATATGATTCAAACAAGCTTTAAAAGTAATAGTAATACTGAAAACAAACAAGAGAGAGACTGCTTGTGTGATCAAAGTACTGGAATATGTTCAACAACTGAAGAAACACCATGAAATTTGGTGTAACCAAAGTACTAGAAGCTAAGCTAAATAAGAAGTTCAGTGAAGTTGCATGAAGTCAAAATATAAACATGCTCATTATTCCAGCTCCATAGATTCAAAGTTTTATGTTAAATAAAACTGTATAGAGGGCCCAGGAGTATTCTAGAGATTTCAGACATTTGAACCATTTCTCCTAAGACTTGTCCAGGGCAAACACATTGAAGGAGAGTGGGTATATAAAATTCCATAGCCTCTTATTATCAGTTTTTATTGATCACCCTCAAAAATCCCTGAAAAAGCTCAACCATGGACACTAGCATATGGACTTACAACAGATTTCTAAAGAGTATCCCAATGGAAAATACTCAGTTACAATTAAATGTCCTGTACTTCATATAGCTTTTTACTGACCTTCAGCCTTTGGAGAATGTATTATGTATCTATAGACAGAATTACAATGAGGGACTCATTATGTCTATGTTTTTCAATTATATTCAATTGTTTCTTTGTTTTATCATGATACATATACACATTTACCTATATTCATATCCATGCTAAAATTCTTTATGAATTATCAAGGCATAAGGCTTTACAAAACCTTCTAAATAGGTGGTGGCATTCTGTGATAGCAACTTATGGCCAGAAACTACACAGAATTACATAAACACTGAAGTGCATTTACAGGAAACAATTTTGTGTTAGATACTGATAAGCACAGGAATCTGAGAATAAAAATTTTTTAGCTTAATCTTCACATTATAATATTCCTGAGGTTACAGAATACGTTTTTGGATGAAGCCCTTTACAAGTCAGTCTGTTAAGAATTTCATCAACAGTCATTATAAGTGCACCTTAAGCAAGACTCTAAAGTTTGAAAATATTCCTATTTCATGGGGAGCCTGAAGAGTGATCTGAAAATGCTACAGATATATGTGACTCAACTACAAAAGCACTGAGGCACTGGAAATGCAAATAACATAGATGGGCAATCATACGTCACCACCGTGATCAAACAATGGGAAATACACATTGGCTGCACAAAGTAAAAAAGACATCTACTCACTATACAGATATTTTAAATGTATAAAATATGTTGGCCAAATGTATCCTATTTCTGCTGTGCCAGAAACTTTTGCATGAGAGTTGTTGGTTGGAGGCCACCAAGACACTGCCCGTGCCCTGTTTGTCAAGGCAGGAAGGCATGATACATTTAACTGTTCCATAGTAATTTGTCAGTACAGAGTCCTTATTGTATAAGACTCCAATGTGTAAGATAATAGGGTAACTGTATGTCTGAATTCAGCTATTTTAATAAAAATAAGTATTTTGGATATTCCTACGAACTAAGAAGGATGTTTAATTAAGAGTTAGCTATTAAGAATCTTAGGTAATGATTTTCAAGCAAATGCTATGAGAGCAGGCATAGATATCTCAGAGACTCTACGACAGGAATGATGCAGTATCACCAGATACTCATTCACACAGTTTTTTGACCCCTCTGTTTGAATCTCTGCTTTTGTCTAACAGTGCTTCAAGCAGGTCTAGTTTGATGTGTCATAGTAAAAAAGAGTCTTATCCCAAGAATGGGCAATTTGGTCATTTTTCAGTTAGAGAGAAAGCTGTCGGGGAATTTCAAGTAATCTCTAGCTGACAATATCCTAATTTAAAATCTTTCCTGTGATTAAAAACTAGCTATATTGATATTTTGAACACAGTATTCAAGGCCTTTTTTTTTTAAATACTATTGAAAGATAACGAAGGTTAACCTATGAATGAAAAGTATAGAAAAAATGTGATAAAGAACAACATGTATTTGCAAAAGAAATGAATACATTTTCATGTTTCAGAAATGTTTTATGATTTATTACTTACAAAATATTTTAAACATCTTGTGTTGCTGTCAGAAAAAGAAAATGAGCTATTTTTAGATCTCGGCAAAACTCTTGATAAGAGATCAGAGTCATATAATATTGACAATGAGAACAAACTAAATTTGCCCAGAACCAGACAAATTAAGTTATCTGTGTAAAAAGTGTTACAGATATTTTCTCTCGCTTTATTTTTTTCCTGTGAGTTAAGTTTATCTATAACGTAATTGTTAGAAATATTTGCTTATTTATAATTAACATGGAAAAAACCTGACATTATTTTCAGTATTTTTGTATGATATGAAATCAGAATAGATTTAATTAGACTACTATATTTATTTTTGTTTGATGAGTCAGTGATTTCTGTAAATGTAACACATGTAAACTACATTAATTTAACCTTGCAGTAGGAATACAAAAATATATTGTTACTGATTAAATGATTACTGTAACATCTTGCAGACTCAGCATCAGGAAAAATTCTGGGAGCAATTACAGGAAAAGCACTTGATTGCAGTAAATAGGGGGGAAAAAAAATCATAAAGCAGGAGCTGAAAAAAGTCATAAAGCAAATCTAAAGGTAATTTTACAATGTTTTAGGATTATTTCAGTGTGGGAAAAAACACATACTTTTAAGGAACACAACAGACTACAACAAAAACTAACTTTTCAAAATGTTGGTTGATTTTGATAATGTAACCTTCATGGACTACTCATTGCACTACTCTTGGCATCAGTGAGTCTGAAAAGCCATCCTATTCCACTTGTATGTTTTTCAGTTGACTGTTTTTCTAAATATTTACTTTTGTACAGTTGAAAAAAATATAAACTGCCATTTTCATAACTTACAGTACATGTTATCTCACAAGTTTTTTTAGGAACCATATTGAGGTTTTTTTTTCTTCTGAATAATGACTGACTCTTAGATGAACAACATAGGAAAGCACTGATATGAGCATTCTGCACCTATTAAAATTTTATTTTCAGAGCAATGAAGAGGGAGTCTACAAGGGAATAACAAGGGAAGAGTTATTTAGTAAATAATAAAATTATTATAAGAAACAATCACTCTTTAACTTAAGAAAATGCAAATAGAAGCAAACTATAGACAAGACGTAAGACAACATTTCAGGAAAGGATGTGAAAAACACTTGGTAACTTTCATCTGATTTTTAAAGAAGAAGAAAATTTGTAATTTTCTATTAGGTTGTTGCATCTCAGTGCCAAAACCTTAATGTGAAGAAACTAAGAGGTCAAACAATCACTTCTTTAAAGTTGAATTTTTGAAAAAACAATGCTAAAATCCCACACTTCGTATACATTTATATTAAATTAGAAATTCAGCAAACCATTTAAGCACAAAAATAGTTATAGGCAAGTGGTTAAGTACTATAGACTTCAAGTTAAGCTCACAATTACTTTGCTGAATCAGACTCTTCAAGAAGATGTTTAATAAGTGTTGGATTTTTTTAGAAAACAGGATAAAATCATCATAGTTTTGTGATTCTCTTGTTTTTATCTACATAAATACCTGGTCTTATTATGTATTTCAGTACTTGTCTCATACTCTTTGATGTGTTTATCTGCTCAACTAGCCTTTCACTTTTACAGGTAGGGAATGAAGTATGGAGAACCTCTCCATATGCTTACCCTGATAGTTCTGTCAAATATGAGCTAGATGCAGTGTGGGTGATGTAGTTGGATGATGTAGTGCAGCGTAGTCTACTGCTGCTGAAGAACACAGGATCCCAAACAGGCTTGTGTAAACTTGTCCAGAAAACACATTTCGCTTTAGGGATGTAATGATTCAGAAGATGAAATTTATATACATATGTATTTATGGCTATATTGTACATGTACATGTGTGCATACATACAAGGTACATGCATATATACATGTGTATATATTTATATATTCAAATATTTTTGTGTATATATTTCTATATTCAAATATTTATGTGTGTATATATTCATATACATACACACACGTGCAAAATTGAGAATTAGTTTAAAAAAAATACAATGTAATGTTTCTGAGGCCAAAGAACAGTCCAAATGATTTATTAAAGACTGGAGAGGTTAAAGCACATGATAATATCACATACGTATTGGAGGACCGCTACAGTAACACCCTGGGGTTTTTCTTTCCATAATAGCCCTTCTTTCTATAATAAGATGAAATGTGGACGGATTTTTTTAAGTCATCATTTATTTATGAAATAGCTTAAGTCTAATGCAGAACTACTTAAGAAACCCAAATGTCTCATCTAAATTTCCAAATGAGTACCAAGTATTATTAGAGCATTAGTCTTCCAAATGTAGACGTAACTGGCAAAAGAAAAGGAAACTGAAATCTCAGGCAATCTACATCCAGCCTTTCTTTTTCTCTGAACAAGAAAACTGCCTGGTTTAAACATGTTATTTCTTTCTTTGTTTCTACGTGCCTCTGTTGTAGGCCATAGGAAGCCTCTGCAGAAATGAGCTCCACAGCATTAACTAATTAATCTTAACAGTTGCCATGTAAGGTAAATTGGGTTTATTATTGCCCATTTTCCAGATGAGAAATAGACAGATTTGTTTAAGGTAATGCAGTGAGGCAATGGCAAAGGAGAGAGAAGTACTTGTGTTGTGTTCAAAGTTCAGACAGTCTCTGCAGTAATCTGATCTGTTTTAGACATCAGTGCAATTTCAATGTCCATAACGCTATGTGGTCTCAGTCTGGACTGAGCTATCACATCAGCAAACGCAATGCTGTAGAGAAAGGGTATGAAAACTCAGGCAGCCTACACTCCCATCCACACACATTAGTGTCTTCTCAAACTATGCTTCAAGGACAAACCCTAAAGGCACCATGCCCAATCTGATTTCAAATGTCACTAGATACCATAAATTCCAACCGTTAATCCTCTTATCATTTCCCTTGCTCTTTATAGGAGACAATTTCTATTTCTTCTAAATTGGCTTCTCCCATGCTTTAGCTGCTGCTGTAGAGCCATCTTAGAGCTATATTCAGTGTTAGATTCACTTTGCAATAAAGTTGGCTTTTGACATCATAAAAATTTGGTGATGTTGCCTGCACTGACAGTATGTCTCACAGATTGCCAGGACCATCTTTATGGCATATTCCATCCTTCAAAACACACAGCTGAGCCTGAGGCACACTCTGGGGCTAATGAATAGGAGGCATACCTCTTTTTATAGAAGTATGAGAAATTCTAGGAGGAAGAACTGGCTGAAGAGTAAACTTCCAGGGAGATTTTTAGAGCTAAAGCAAAAGGTCACCATTATTTCACACTGGCAGACCCAGGAGGCAGAGCAGCAGATTGCTGACATGGAGACAGATAGTGCTGAATAACACTCATGGCATTGCTATGAGGCCTAGTTCACTACAGGTGAAGAATAATCGGTTTATAGAAAAAAAGGGACTTCTGAAAATCATGTTGTCCAACCACCTGCTCAAAGCAGAGCTAACTACAAATTTAGATTATGCTGCCTAGAACCTTCAAGTAGGTGAAGGGGTTGGTTGGGGTGCGGGCTATGTCCATGTCCTGTCTCTTTTTACCCATGGGACACTTCTACCATGCTGGTGGAAGGAATGACTGAGTTTCTGGAGAGGTAGTCAGCATGTCAGGACCTAAGGAAGGGCAAACTTCAGTCTTGGAAAGTGTTGTAGCAAGAGGAGAACCTGATCATGCAGGCAGAGTGAGCAGCTGGGTGAACAGGATTTTCTTGTTAAGAGAGAAAAAGAAAGAATAGCTGCTGCCCTATCTTTTTCTAGATGGAGTCCTTATGAGAAAGAAGCAAACGGAACTGGAGCAAAAGCTGTTTGTGGACGCCTGGGATATAGCAGTTAGTATGGTTAAGATATAATTCACCATATCATGTGTGAGTGGCAAATGTGGTATTTGGAGTCAGCATGTGCAGCACTAGCCAATCTTGTTTCCTTTGCAATGGGATGCAAAATAGGCTTGGGATATGCCAAAGAAATAGAAAGATGTGTTTCTGCTTTTACTACTATTTAACTGTTAATACACTTTGCTGTCTGTAAATAATATCTCTATTGTTTTCTGTGGCAGAGGGAACGTGTAGACTGACAGGTATGATAGAATGAAAATGTATACAGAATTATGAAAAGGCTTTCGATGTATTGACTTGTGCCTGCCTTTGAGCAGGCATGTAGACCTCTGGATAAATTAAGTTAGTGAGGAGCAGAGTGACTCCAGATAAAGCCAAAAGCTGTAGAAGTGTTTTCCAAGACAAAGAAATGGATGTTGGATATGGGCAGATAAATTTAACTAAATGAGCATGTCTATTTTGGAAGAGTCATTCACCTCAGTTTGAATGTGGTTGGTATAACCAACCACATGGTTTCTCACTATCTACTGTTGCAAACACATTTTGCTGTTACAGCCTGTTCAGCTTTCATAGTTCTAGAAAGTTGGCAAGATGGTACATCTTTGGCATACGATATCTTGAGTACCTTGACAGCTCCAGTCAGTTTCCGCAGTGAATTACCTATCTCGTTAAAGATTTATGTTTGAAGAGTTCCTGTAATAAAAAGTGTTAATGACCAAAGACAAATTCACAAAATAATAGAATCATGGAATAATTTAGGCTGGAAGGGACATATGGCCCCCTGCTTAAAGAAGGTCTAATTAGATCAGGTTGCTCAGGGCTGTATCCAGTCAAGTCTCAGACATCTCCAAGGACGGAGACTCCCCAAGCTCTCTGAGCAACCAGTTTCAGGGTTTGAGAACCCCCATGGTAAAAAGGTTTTCCCCTATATGTAGTTGTCACTTCCCATGTTCCAACTTGTGTCCATTGCCTCCCACCCTATCACTGTGAACTTCTGGTAGAGTCTGGCTCCATCCACTCAGCTAGTTTCAGACAGAAACAAGAACTCCCCTGAACCTTCTCTTATTAAGGCAAAACAAACCTTATTTCCCCAGCCTGTCCTCATCTATCATGTGTTCCAGCTCCTTGACCATCTTGGTCACTTTAGTATGCTAATATCTTTCTTGAAATGGGGACCCCAAAGCCAGACATAGCACTTCAGATGTGCCCTCACATGTTCCAAACAGGGAGAAGAATCATGCCCCTGGACCTGCTGACAAAATTTGTAATAATAAAGCTCAGAATGCATTTGACTTTCTTGCTGCTCAATAGCATTCAACTTGATGTTCACCAGGACCCTGAATGATTGTTTTTTCAAAGCTGCTTTTTCAGCCAGCTGGCCTGCCACCAGCCTCTACTGTTGCATGAGGTTACTCCTCCCCTGGCATAAGACTGCATTTGCTTGTGTTGAACTTGATGAGATTTTATTAACACATTTCTCCAGCCTGACCAGGCCTTTCTGAACAACAGCCCTGCCCTCCAGTGTATTGACCACTTCTCTCAACTTTTTACCATAAGCAAACTTGCTGAGAATACATTCTGTGCCACCATCCAGGCCATTAACGCAGACATTTACCACTGTCGGTCCCACAAGGATCCTTAAAGGTTGCCACTTGCTACTGAACACCAGATAAACTTTGCACCAGTAATCACAACTCTTTGAGCCTGGCAGTCCAACCAGTTTTCCATCTACCTCATTATCCATTTATCCAGCATGTATCTCACCAGTTTGGTGATAAGGAGGCTTTGTAAGAGTGTGTCAAAGGCCTTGTTAAAGTCAAGGCATACACTATCCACTGCCCCTCCTTTGTCTGCAGCACCAGCACTCATCTCATCATAGAAAGTTGGTCTGGCATGATTTGTGCATGATAAATCTATGTTGGCTGCTCCAAATCACCTTTTTGTCTTTCAAGTGTCTGAAAAGAGTTTCCAAGAGGATTTATTCCACCACCTCTTGAGTCACTGACACGAGGCAGACCAGCTTATAGTCCCCTGGATCTTCCTTCTTGCCGTTTTTGATGATGGGTCTCTCATTTGGCTTTTTCCAGTCATTGGGAACCTCCTCCAAAATTCATGACCTTTTGAAGAGGTTAGACAACAGCCTGGCAATGACACCAGCAAACTTTAAGAGCACCCTCAGATGTATCCCATCTGTTCACACAGATTTTTGTATGCCTAATTGGCTAATCTTGTCTTTGTATAATGGAGTTGGTATTTCACCCTCTTTTCTCTGTTGAAAAGGGAAAAAGATAAAGCAGACAGTCAAGCATTATTAGAAAACAATGCAGCACACGCTCAGATATAATGTTAATTATAGATTTTCTATCTCTTTGCCCAGTTAGGCCCAAATGCCACTGAAACAAATCTGACAACTTCTATCAGAAGATTGTAGTATTTTAAGGCTTTTGAAAATAGATACAAAGCAGCTATTAAAACTCCAATGTACATATTCTGTGAAACTCAAAGGCAGTGAAGAGATTTGTCAGTGAACGTATACAACTCAAAAAAGATAAAGCCCTTGGTAAAAAGAGTTGAAGAATCTAGGATACTCACATATGCTGATAAAACCCACTGTGATTAACAGCCATCACACGCTCAGACAAATGATAAATACTCCTGACTGGAATTAATGAATAAAGAAAAGCCAATAAAACTTAGATGGCAAGTTTGTGCTTGAAAAAGTGACTATATTAAAAGAAGAATGAGGTTTGGGCAATTTCATATGTGCACAGTCAATAAACCACAGTTACAGATTATCTTTTAAGCAAAATACATTTTACCTACCGTATTTTTCTTGTTAATAACATTACATATTTTCATAACTTCTCTCTTCTGTCCAATTTGTACTTTAGACTTGCTAGATTCTCTTTCTTAGTTCAGCTCCTAATTTATGATCATTAGGTTTTGTTCATATTCTACTTTTGCAAGGCAAATCATGTTATCTTCACATATGACTTGTAGTTTAGAAATAAGAAAAAAATTATTATTACTAAATATACCATCATTTCTCTCCACAAGAATGTTTCAGCGTTCACCTTAAAAATGCAACTTTGAATTTTTCTTTTACAAAGACAGTATGGCTCAGTAAAGGAACCTGACATTAATTAGAATAAGAAATTCATATAAAAGGAACAAACCATAGTATAAAAACTTAAGGTAAGATTACAAATCAAACTACTGTAAAAATAACATAAACAGCAATATTAAATAATTATTAAAATATTAATCAATTAACTCACTTTTATCCAAAGCTTAGGATATTCCTATTCAGGAATTTTATGGATTTTGGTTTCTTTTTTCCATTTTAATATCAGCAATCAGAAGTAGCCAAGTGAAGTAACATGTTAACCTTCTAAATGTTTACTACAAAAATGTAAAAATCTGGGTTTAGGAGTGTCTGTCATTTTTATAAGACAGAACTAAAATAACACACTTTGGGAAAATAACCAGATTATTTTAGGACGTTTGGAGTTTATCAGGTACAGCTGTGATTCTGAGAATAAATGGGTCTAAATAAAGGAAGAGTTATCTTACTTATAAAGCTATGGCTTTATAAATACATGCATATTTTACACACACATACAGAAGCAATTTCAGAAACTGGATCCTACTTGTGGGTAAGATAACCATTACTTGCTCATAATCATGTAATACACATAAAAATGCTCAGAAAAAAAATATTTTATATTATATGTTTTCTATTTTATTTTCTATATAGTGGTCTAGTATTTAATTCACTAAAACAATTAGCATTAGGATTCTGACAAACTCATTTGCTCATTTGTTTCTGGTAGGCAGAACAGCAGTGCTTCCTCTACAGTATACACTGTAGTGGAGGAGATGCAAAGACATGCCTGCATCACATACCTAAAAGTCATGAATTTGATATAGTCCTGTTTGCCCTTCCTTTCATTGCTTTTTCTTCTGAACCATCACAGATAATCTTTTATTCTGTCCTTAATTTTCTGATGACACTCCATAACTAGGTTTATGAATCTTTGATTCCTACAATCCTTCATCTTTCTGATGTGGCTGGGGGAACCACCATTTTTTACAGGAATCATAAGCTAACAAATCATGCCCAGAAGTCATATGGACTTTTAATTATTGTGTGATTAACACTGAAAATTAGCTGGCTCTAATAAAATCTTTTGGGCAAATATCATTCCTGAATCATTTTAAAATAGAACAAATCAATACTGTTTAGCATTTCATCAATGCTGAAATATCTGGGCAAGTGTCATCCACCTTGGTATTGGTGTGTTGTATATTCCACCTTTTAATTGAAAGGGAAGCTCAAAAGTTGTTAAACTGAACGAGGAAGCACACACCTGGAAAAAATAGGGAAGAGATAATAAAGTGTCCATTATTTGATTGGCAATGCACACATTAATGTTTTCAGCACACTGACAAGTGTGTCAATAGCAAAATACTTTACACCTGGAATAAGTTCACTAAAATACTATTCCTTATGTATTTTAAACTTAGTAGGAAATCTTTTTAACCACTTATTTTAATATGCTTTGTACTTTATACTTCTCCTATAGGTACCAACGCGTGTATGAGATGTCTAAGCTTCATATCCATGGGAGGCCTAGCCAGTAAACTGAACTGAAATGTTCTGAACAGTTATCTGTTCAGCTGTCCAAAGTGTCTACTTAAGAATGAGAAAAATCAGTCTAATTTCCATTAAACATTTTGTCTCTTCTTGGGAGCACAGGCATGTTCCACATACATTGATAGCTACAGGTAGACTCCAAAATTTAGAGGTGAATTTAGAGATTAATTCCACCAGCATGAATTCAAAAGATTCTAAAAATGTTTAAATTAGTTATAATGTTCAGGCACCAAGGCCTTTTTCCTTCAGTTATTCATCTTGCATGCCTAACTCCTTCATAACTCTTCCACATTTACATTTATTCTTCAGTATCCATTTTAAATAACACACTGTGAACTGTCAAAGTCTAAATCTTTGTCTAAAGATCGATTCTATTTTCATAGTTGTGATGAAATGTGCAACAAAGATGTTTTGCAAGTCCCTTAAGCAATCCTTGTATAATACCAAGGATGTAATTTGCTTCAACTTTAGCAAAGCTTTCAACACTGCTTCCCACAATATCTGAGTTAAGTCATTATGGTCTGGATAGATGTATAGCTACATGGATGAAAACTGGTTGAATTTTTGGGCTAATATAGGGTAGTGGTTAGTGGGTCATCCTCTAAGTGGAGGCCAGCAACCAGTATAGTACCACAGGAGTCTGTACTGGGACGTCTCCTCTTTAATACCTTAATTGACAACCCAGAGAAGCCAACAGAGTGCACTCTCATCAAGTTTCTAGATGACACCAAACTGGGAGGACAAATCAATTGAGTTGAGAGCAGGGCTGCTATTCAGTGGGATCTGAACATGCTGAAGGAATGGACAGACACAAACCTTATGATATTCTACAAGGCCAAAGGCCAAGTCCTACCCCTAGGAAGAAAGAACCCCTCGTACTGTTAGAGGCTGGGGATGGGCTACCTGAGGAGCAGCTCTGCTGGAAATGACCGGCAGCTTTTGGCAAGTTGAACATGACCCAGCACTGAGCCCAGGTAGCAAAAAAGACCAACAGCATCCTGGGCTGTATTAGCAGGACCACAGGCAGAAGACTGAGGGAAATTATTATCACCCTTTACTCATCACTCATGAGATCACATCTGTGTCTAGCCTGGGTTCCCCAGCACAAAACAAATACAATGATAAACTGGAATGAGTTCATCGGCAAGCCATTGTCAAGCACCTGGAGCTCTTGCCCTGTGAGGTGAGGCTGACGAATCCAGGCTTGTTATGCCTGGAGAAGAGATGGCTTTGGAGGTACCTCACAGCAGCTTTCCAGAACTACAGAGAGGTTATTAAGATGGAGTCAGGCTTTTTGCAACAGTGCATGGTGAGAGGACGAAAGGCAACAGACATTACTTGGAACAAGGCAGCTTTAGAATGGAGAACCTTCATGAGTAGAATCAAGCACTGGAAGAGGTTGTAAAAGGCTGAGCAAAGCCCTGCACAACTTGTTCTGGCCTCGTAGCTGAGCCTGTTTTGTGAAGTAAGTTGGACCAGAGATCTTCTGAGTTCCCTTCCAAGTTGAATTTTCCTATAAACCTGTCATTTGATGATTTTATATCATTCAATCATGTTAAAGACAGTCTTCTTGTGGTTGTCAGATAATACTAGCACAAAGAGTTCACATTTGTCAGCCCATATTGCAGTTCTTTTCTGTGCTTAAGATAACAAAACAATAATGGCACCACGTGGTTTACATTAGAAAGTGCTGACCTTTTAATAGAGCAAAACAAGGATGACCTGTACAGTACAGCTTCCTGTCACATTTACAAGGATTCCTTGTACAGGAGACCGTTCTCAAGTACTGACTGGTTGTAAATGTAAAACACAGTTACCTGAGTGTCTGTTTAAATTAAGCCCATATACTGAGATATCAGCTCCCTGAGGTCCAGAAAGTATGGATACCTACTGTCATTCCCAACGCTGACAGACATTCCACACGTAATGTAATTAAATTTAGATGTCTAGCCTTAAATAAAGATGGTTCATGGACTGCAACCAAGCCAAAGTTGTTACAGTATTACTGAATCCACTCTCTGTGATATGAGGACCCCAAAATAGCTCACATTACCTGGACATTAGCCTGTATGACATGGCATAGTATTTAGAAAAAAATACTTGTCCAGCAAGCTTCAGTTACCTTTCAGGATACGTTTATATCAGGTGGATTATGGCTTTACAAGAAATGATATGAAATATTCTTGTTGAGATGAGGGTTCCCTACAATTAGACTGCACATACATACACAACTACTATGATGCAGGTTACTGAGAAACCTCTTCTGTCTCATATAAGATGCTCAAAATTCCAGAGTACAAGTGCTGCAGATTCAACATTTTCAAAGTAGTCTTAGGAAAGGCTAGATATCCCATGTAGCAAGACTTCTTTTTTCTTCTTTATTTTTTTCCTCAAAAGACATATCAATCTTTTCATTACATGTCACTGCCATAAAGGGAATATAATGTACTCATTGATAGAAATTTTGTGAGAAAATTTTGAGAACAACTGCTATATACGTATGTTATTATACATGCTATATATAGCCTACACAAGAGCAACTTGCTTATCCTACCTCACCTAGATAAAGCTTAAAATACAAGGACATGAAGGAAAGAGTTAACTAATGAACAGTAGTGATACATGACTTATTTTTCTACATATTTTTACTTACCTAGCTAAAGAGTAATGGGAAATTGAAAATGGAATCATTCAAGTTGCATTAAGAGAGAAATAGCCTGAGAAGACATACATGCAAGGTTATTAATTGTTATGACAAAAGGAACATCCGCCTACCCAACAGCAGACACCTACTCAACAGCACAACCTCAGACACTATTAACTTCTGTTTGACTTAAGTTTGTACAGATTTTTGACAGTTGTCTCCTTAGCACCATCTGGTGTCTGCCAACTTGTAACTTGTGAGAATGCACCAAACACAAAATGAATTCAGCTCATGGCCTCATGGGATGGAAAAAATTACAGCAGGCATCTCCACAAAGGCTCAGAAGAATATTACGCAGGCTGGAATGAGCATACATTGTTTATGATTTTCACCAACCTAAGTTGGTGAAACATGGAACAAACACATATTTGCCCATGTCTCATGTGTTCCCTCTGTTGGAATATGAAGGATGATAGGAGGAATATGAAGGATTTTTGTGTTAGCTGGATTTTACAAATGAAATATTTCCTTCTTCAGACCAAATTTTACTT
>NW_010529861.1:91919-93667 GCF_000687285.1 Phaethon lepturus
GCTGGTTTTGGCTGGGATAGAGTTAATTTTTTTCATAGTAGCTAGTATGGGACTATGTCTTGGATTTGTGCTGAAAAGACTGTTGATAATACAGGGATGTTTTCGTTATTCTTGAGCAGTGCTGACACACAGTCAAGGCCTTTGCTGCTTCTCACACTGCCCCCCTAGCAAGTAGGCTGGGGGTGCACAAGATGTTGGGAGGGGACACAGCTGGGACAGCTGACCCCAACTGACCAAAGGGATATTCCATACCATATGATATTGTGCTCAGCATATAAAGCTGGGGGAAGAAGAAGAAAGGGGCTGACATTCAGAGTTACGGCATTTCTCTTCCCAAGTAACCATTATGCATGACAGAGCCCTGCTTTCCTGGACATGGCTGAACACCTGCCTGCCCATGGGAAGTGGTGACTGAATTCCTTGTTTTGCTTTCCTTGCGGCAGCTTTTGCTTTCCCTGTTAAACTGTCTTTATCTCAACCCACAAGTTTTCTCACTTTACCATTCCAATTCTCAGACCCATCCCACTGTGGGGGAGTGAGGTAGTGGCTGTGTGGTGCTTAGTTGGCACCTGGGGTTAAACCATGAATCATACACATCAAGATCACCAAAACCACTACAGAGCAGATCTCCCATTGTCAGTTTGCTACAGAACTCTACACCAGTAGTGATCTTTAAAGGGGTTTTGAGTTAGCTATCATTGGTTGCATGTGACAATTTGGGATATGAAATAGGAATGCTTTGCCTGAATTACAAAAGTGAGGCTCTAGAATACTGAAATGCAATTTCTATTCCTCCTGAACCCAAGGCCCACGTACAACAAAGATGCTCAGACAACCTTGCCATTCCACTACAGACACACTTTATATCATTGCTTTAGGAAGCCATGGTAGGTGGAGGGGCATTTCCTGTAAACATTGAGCTGATTTCATCACCACGGCTGAGAAACCCAACAGTGTGAAAAACAGTGACCTGTTACTTTGTGAGAAAGTACACTGAGAGTAATCATACTTGGAGACAACCGAAAATGAGCATGAGACATTAGGTATATATCAACTATTGTTCCTAAGAGGACCAGGTGCTATTTTACTGTGGTGGTTAGACAACAAATAAACCAGATTCTGCCAGGAACTAGGAAAGCTCTCATCACTAAGAATCATTCTACAAATCACCATAGTCTATGGCACAGATTCAATTTTTGAATGCTCAGTGAAACACAGATGTGTCAATAGGACATTTGTTGTTCAACAACAAATTGTTATTTGTTGAAACAAACAACAGAGACTGATAATTCTTTCTGAAAAGAAAGAAAACACTGGGAAAAAAACTAACGGTACAAAGACCATGCAGAATCTTGAACTGTTAATGATCCTACCACAAATAAAAGCAGAAATAACAGCACTGAGGTGTTATATATATGCTCCCTGGAAATCTTGAAATACAGACTGGACTTTCCTGAAGAGTTTCAGAAAGTTGCCATCCTTAACTTGACTATCAGATATAAAAGCTCATTTTGAAGTCCAGAACAACTGGTTACCTCCTCTTTCTAAAATTAAAAAAAAACAACAAACAAACAAAACAAACCCAGCACTGAAAGAAGTGTTGTATCTTATAGAAACCTGTATTCCACATGATATATCCTTTTGTTGAGCAAGAGCAAGCAATTAACACAGTCTTTATACAGCTTCTAAAAAGGCAAAAGTTCTACAAGCTCACACACACCTGGGTCAAGGCAACCCCTGGTATCAGT
>NW_010529862.1:0-561 GCF_000687285.1 Phaethon lepturus
AAAGCTTATGAGCGGGCAAGTGAATTGACAGATGCCCTGGATATCCTTCCAGTGTAATTTGTAGTGGTAGGCTATTAGCACGACACCAGGTTAAATAATCCATGGTTAATGGTACGTATGTTGTGTGAACTTCTTGTCCACTGAGCTCAACTGCTCTTTTCCGTCCCTTGTGGATCAGAATAGACAGCATTTCTACCCTAGTGACTATGGTTTTAGTAGGCTGATGTGGTAAAAACACCCATTCAAGGATCACCAAAGGATCATGTTTCAAATCTGGAACCCACTGAGCGATCAACCCCAAAGGCTGTCGGTCGTGATCAATGATAAACAGTTGTAAGTCCTTTCCTTCCCTGAGTCAATGGGCTTGGTTCTCCTGTAATTTCACAGCTATTTGTTCTAATGCTGCTTTCGCCTCAGTGTTAAGCTCGTGCTTTGAAGCGATATTTGGATCCCCCTTCAATAGGCTAAATAGAGGCACCAATATGTCATTGTTAATGCCTAAGAGAGATCGCACCCAATTGATGGTGGCAAGTAGTTTCTGTAGTACATCAAAGGTCTACA
>NW_010529862.1:884-1230 GCF_000687285.1 Phaethon lepturus
TCTATTCTTCATCCCCTGTGGTAGAACAGTCCAGTGATAGCGCTGCATTGGGCGGTGCTGGTTTACTGCTGGTACTGAAAAAGCAAATTGGGGTGCATCCTCGGGTGCTAGTGGAATAGTAAAAAAGCAATCTTTAAGGTCCACTTAAATGTCCCAATTTCGAGGTAACATTATAGGTGACGGTAAGCTGGGTTGTAAGGCCCCCATATTTTCGATGACGTTATTTACCTCGCGCAGATCGTGCAACATTCACCATTTTCCACTCTTCTTCTTGATAACAAACACAGGAGTATTCCATGGGCTCGTGGTGGGCATGAGATGTCCTTGCTGGAGTTGTTCGGTAACT
>NW_010529863.1:0-442 GCF_000687285.1 Phaethon lepturus
GCCTCCATTCACTCCTTTCCTTTAAGCTACTCCCTTCAGCCAGGCAGAGGGAGGACACAGGACCACCTTCATCTTGATTTTTTTTCCGGTGGCTGTTCCTGCTTCTGTCTCAAGGAGGGCAGAGCATGGTTCTACGAGTCCATCTCTTTCTCCGACTCCCTGATGCTCCTTAACCTTTCCACTTTCTCTAATACCTCTACCACCAGGCTGAGCAGCCTGTCCACCTGGTCTGACCTCACACAGCTGCTCTCGCTACGACCTCGGTTCTGGCACTCCCTGCAGCCGGAGACCTGGGTGGCTGCGTGTTTCCGTGGGAGCTCTGTCTGGGTTGTCACACCCATTCTGGTGAGCACAGAGGACATGGCTTTCTGCCAATTGGCTACCATAGCTAAGCTCCTCCTGAGAGGCTAATGACCACCAACTGAACTCACCTTTTGAGCTG
>NW_010529864.1:0-47840 GCF_000687285.1 Phaethon lepturus
AACTGACCACAGCCGCCATTCCCCGTCCCCCCGTGCCGCGCGGGAGGGAGAGAAATGGGGAGTGAAGCTGAGCCCGGGGAGAAGGGAGGGGTGGGAGGAAGGTGTTGTAAGATTTGGGTTTAGTTCTTATTACCATACTGATTTTGATTGGCAGTAAATTGGCTTAAATTTTCCCCAAGTCGAGTCTGTTTTGCCTGTGACAGTAATTGGGGAATGCTCTCTCCCTGTCCGTATCTCAGCCCATGAGCTGCTGCTCATATTTTCTCTCCCCGTTCAGCTGAGGAGGGCAGTGATGGAGCGGCTTTGGTGGGCACCTGGCATCAGCCAGGCTCAACCCACCACACTTAGTACAGCAGCTTTAATGCTTCTGGAACGCAGGAATTTCTGTCTTCAAACATGCCACCTTGTTTAAATCATGGCAAAATAACACGGGAAGTGAACAAGAATAACTGGAATTCTAGACAGCTTCAGGTTTACTCAGTTTAAACACTTTTAATATACATTTGTCTTTCAGAAGAGCCAAGTTGATCACTTCAGGGTTTTCTATTTGCATTCCTTCCTGCAGCCATTCCTTCCTGTAGACCAAGGTCGTGCATGTTGAGGGCAGCAGTAATGCTACTCTTGACAGTCTCAAAATCCTCATTTGTCTGCGGTTCTTGTTCAGTAATATGGTCACTGTACTGCAGGTAACTAAACCAAGCAAGAGGGCTTAATAAGTCCCTGAAGATACGTTGTTTTATCTTTCTGAGAGGGTCTTGAGGGTTCTTATGCCTTCAAGAATGAGGTTGTTGTGAGGGTTGGTTGACTATGCATACTGACAATGTCGAGATGTTTTCGTTTGAATATTTAAGGAGTTCTGTTGAAGAAAAACAATCTGATAATACTGCACTATGAAAATGATCATTACACAAATTCATTATACTTCAAAAAGATGCAAATAAATACCTTGAGTTTCACTTGTTTTACTCATACGGATTTACTATGGTTGCTTTGCTCCCTTTTATTTAACTTCTGACATTGTTTTTATTTTCTTTTCCAGTGGTCTTATTGTTCCTGAGAAAGACAGCAATGAAACAGTGCCAGAAGTTGTAGCTACTTCTGGATACGCTCTTCTACATTTCTTCAGTGATGCTGCCTATAATTTAACAGGGTTTAACATCACATATAAGTAAGTAGTATCGCTCCAAAGTGACATTGCAGGTTGAGCAAAAGGAGGTTTCCTCTTTTCTCAGTTTTGTCTTGAAATAAGCAATCGCCACTGAAGTGTGTAATTATGAGCAGATACTTGAATTTAGATTTTTATCGTTATTATATCCTTGCAATGGCTAATAACTGTAATGTGCTCAGCATTAACTTCAGTTGTCAGTTGTAGGCGTGGGCAACTGTTTGCTCAAAAAGACATGGTATTATTTATTATTTATTTTATGATATTAGACTTATTTGATCATGTTCACTCAAGGAGAATTGACGTATTTTGTGCATGTGTGTGCTCTTACGTATTCTGCAGAGATACTTCTGCACAAACATGCTTTCGCATAAGCACACACATTTCATTTGGGACAGTGGACTGTACCTACTGTTGAGGATCCTCAAGCAATTTTCTTTGGGATGCTCTTTCTTATTCAGTTCTTGGACTGAATTGCTTAATCTGCCTCCTTTTTAGTCTAGAATGGTTTTGTTATGAGACCCCCACTGCAGGGCTGCATCCACCTCTGGACCCCTCGGCACAGGAGAGACATAGACCTGTTGGAGCGGGGCCAGAGGAGGCCACCAAAATGCTCAGGAGGCTGGAACAGCTCTGCTGGGAGGACAGGCTGGGAGAGCTGGGGGGGCTCAGCCTGGAGCAGAGAAGGCTCCGGGGAGACCTTCCTGCAGCTGCCAGGGCTGAGAGGGACTGGGGAGAGAGATGGGGACAGGCTTTTTAGCAGGGCCTGTAGTGACAGGACAAAGGGTGATGGTTTTAAACTAAAAGAGGGCAGATTCAGACTAGATATAAGGAGGAAATGTTTCCCAATGAGGGTGGTGAAACCCTGGCCCAGGTTGCCCAGAGAGGTGGTAGATGCCCCATCCCTGGAAACATCCCAGGTCAGGTTGGATGGGGCTCTGAGCAACCCGCTCTAGTTGAAGATGTCCCTGCTCAGTGATGGGGAGTGGGACTAGATGGCCTTTGGAGGTCCCTTCCACCCCATACTATTCTATGATTCTATGTTATTTGGTTCATATTTCAAGTATCATAGGTGGGTGCTTTCTGTTCACTGACGTATATTTAGTCCTCATTCGTAGACTTTTTAGAAATAATTCTAGGGAACTCCCTAATTCATCGACTGCTTTTAGAAAGGTTTTGTTTTGAAATAAATGATCTCAGTATGGACATACTAGCAGAGGTGGAATTTCTTGCTTCTGATGGGGATCATGGGCTTTGAATTTTGGCTCCTACAGGTACAAAGTATGTTTGTGTTGTACTGGGAGATTTTAATTTGGGTGTAACTTGCAGAAGATACCAAAAATCAGCTGTAAAATAATTGGTCACAACTGACTTTTTGCAAGAATTGAAAGTTTTCCTTGAAATGAGGTGCTTAGTTTTTTGAATACCAGTCTTGAGCTTTCATCCTTATTAGGCACTTAAATATACAGTGGATTCTTTGAAAAATGCAGAACATTTAGCATCCCTTGAAAGCTCCAGAAGAAAATGAGGAGCCTTTGCAAAGTTACTTGAAACATTGCAGCTGAAGCAGTAGAATTTTGAAAGACTGGCTGATACCGTAAGCCATGTCACCATCTACTGCCAGCTGTCGGTGTTGCACCATTGCAATACAAGGGAGACCTTTTCTTGAAGGATGACTTGCTTTTTTAAGTTCCTTTGAAGTATTTTAATATTTCTTTAACTCCTCGCTTTCTTGATCATTTCAAACAATTTCCAAGTACTGTTTCGTGTTTTGTTTCTTTTACGTGTTCTGGTCGTTAAGCTTCCTCTGAACATTTTTACAGTGAGTAGATAAAAGGGTATATTTATTTCATTTAAGTTTAACAGTCTTTATAGTTACTACTGGACTTAGGCACTCAAAAAACACTTTTGAAATTATGGTCTTGGAGCCAGTGACTTCACTTGTCACATGACAGCGAGAATATTGAGTAGTAATCCCCATCTGGAAGTTATACCAGTTGATACACTGGCAAAAACTGGAATTTGGAAATGAATAGGGTGTCTGAATTTGGATCTTCACCAAGGATGTATCTAGTTTTGCCTCAGCTACATTGCAGATATTATAAAATCAGAAATGATTCAACACAGGCACATCTTTGGCTTGGGATTCATCTCAAGTGTGTTTCTTTGGTAAGCAAATCCCAGAATAGCATGTAATCGCGAGTAGTTTAACTATAAATTGCACAGACACCACAAAAGCCGTAAGTGCTGATTAAGTTCTTCGCTTACTGTTGGGTGTTTTAAGGCAATTCATTTACATTACAAATGGCTAAAAAGCATATTGATAATTTCTTCAAAGGAGTTGTAAGTTTAACTCATTAAGTGGGACAGCTCTGTAGATGATAGACAGCGAACAAATCTCTAGAAGTCCATCACATCAGGTTCGAGTTGAGTGGCTCTCGTTGGTTTGTATGTTAACCAACAGCTGTATTAACTTCCGTTCAATATGGCTCTTGTATTTGTTAATAAGAGGTACGACTTGGGAATCAGCTTCGTTACTGACACACTTTCTTTCCCTGATGTTCACAGTTTCGATATGTGTCCCAATAATTGCTCCGGCCGCGGAGAGTGCAAGCTCAATAACAGCAGCAACACTCTTGAATGTGAATGTGCCAAATACTGGAAGGGAGAAGCTTGTGATATTCCCTACTGCACAGATGACTGTGGGAAGCCCGAGAGAGGGCATTGCAACTTTAATGATACTAAGGCATGTTTGTGCTCTGCAGGCTGGCAAGGTAAGTCTCCTGATTAATGTGGAGAAACTCTTGTTAAGAGGTTGCCTTTTCTATGTATGGCTCTTGCAGTTTAATTGAGAGTGTTTGAGAATGTTCCACTTGACAAGTATTAGCATTTTTACTAGGAATCTACCTTTTTCTATCAAAAGATCATACCTCATTTGTAACAAATGCTTTTAAAAGCAGTTAAGCTACCGTACACAGCAGTACCAACCTGGTGTGTGCAGGCAGCAGATAAAAACTTTCAACCTCGTTCCTGTGCACCTAAAGCAAATTTGAGCCTAGTGGCAGTAGATAAGCTTTTTGAACATACGGAATGCCTTGTTCGTCAGCCATGTCAGTCTGAGCAATGGTTTGGACCAAACATACCTGTTTCCTTTGCAAAGATACACTGACATGGAAGAATTAGTCTCATGTGAAATACAACCAGCTACAGCACTGGCTGCCATGACTCAGCTATGCTGCAAAACCAGACAGTGTGTTAGGCACTGTGGAAAGAATCCCAAATGAGTATCGTAAGGAAAATGCAGCCAGTACTGAGGTTAGCATGTCTGCCTCTTGGATATAAAATCAGCTACAGGTAACATACTTCAGGGCTGGAAGACGACATCCCCTTATGCAGTGCAGTGCCTCCTGACGCTTTTCTGGAGTCTGGTTGTGCACTGACAACCAAGATGGGCATAAGTTTGCTCAGTTTTTATCCTAGCCCTGTTTTTTCCTCTTTTATTTCTGTAGCAGGTTAGTGTGTTAAGGCAAAAAAAAAAAAAAAAAATCCCAAACCGAAACAACTCACCAAAAAAACCACCCAAAAACCACAAAGCCCCCAAACAAACCATAGCAGAATGAGATGCAAGTTGCTCTCCTCTTTCTTACTCTGAATCTTCTTCACATCTGAAAGTGATCACTCTTCCTGAGAAACCAGGAGTTTTTCAAGGGTGATAAACCAGACTCCAGTCTGCTTTCTTGAACTGGAGATTACTGCTGGTAGAAACTCAGCAAGAACAAGCAGATACTGTCCTTTACAGTCGAGACCACAACTCTGTTACACAGTGATTCACTTTATTGACTGACTAAAGGATATCCTGATAAACCTATTCCCTTTTCAAGGCTTGAGCCTCTTCAGCAGGTTCTGTGCTCTCTGTTGTCTGTAGTAACCCTGTGTGTGTGGATAGGTGTTGCTGAGAAGGAGAGCATCCATGTGGCTTTTTACTTTGCTGAGACCCTGCTGCTTGCTGCTCCTCTTCTGCCACACCGTGGGGAACTGCGAAGAGAAGCCTGGCAGTGAAAAAGTTGGTTTAAGAGCAGCAGAAATATGGGAAAAAATAAGAAGTGAACAATTCACAAAAACATATTGCTGGGAAGGAGAGGAATGAAAAGAGGGAGAGAGAGCCATAGACCCTTGGGTTTTTACAGCATGCAGTTGAGCAGGTCTTCTGAAGCTTTTGGAGGTTGTGTTGGGGCTTCTATGGGCACATGGTTGCAAGGGAAGTGCTGGAAGATCCCCTCTTAGTGTGGAGTGGGAAGGGGTCTGCATCGTGCCCCCTTGTAAATCATAGTGGGGAGAATGGAGCAGAATGTCTGCTTTGCTGCATCCCTGATTCACCTAGTCTGGAACTGCTTTTTAGTTCTGAAAACAATTTTGAATTTGAAGTATCCGGTTATGGCTGGGACGCCACACACCGGGTCCATCACAGACTGCTGGTGTGGGCAAAGAAATGAAGATCACAGCTTCCATCTCTTACCTGGCCGTGCACTGTCTTTGTCATCTGTGGTGCAAGATGTTGACCTCTAGCTGAAATACAGTCTTTGCAAGAATCAACTCAATTTTTAAACCTTATTTTCCCAGGTCCTGGCTGTTCAATTCCTGTTCCTGCAAACCAGACATTTTGGACCCGGGAAGAATATTCTCTTCCAAAACTTCCTAGAGCATCTCACAAAACTGTAATCCATGACAATAAAATGTGGATTGTTGGAGGTTATGTCTTCAATCATTCTGACTCTCAGAAGGTTTTAGCGTGAGTATAAACCTAGATAATAAAGTCTGAGTAGAGGAACTTAGATTTGAGAATTATTTTTAGAAAATGTCATCTGACATGCTATGCTTTGGCCTACACTCATTCTCCAGGGGAAGGCAGCAGTATCGAAAACTTAGATTCACATTTGAGATGTGGGAAAACGCTGCTAAAGAGTGCTAATTTTGGAACAGAAAAATCATGAGGTTCCTGATGTTCAGTGAATTTTTTATTAATCTGCTTCTGACAGCATTTAACTATTAACTATATATTTCTAGGCTAGCTTCTAAATTATATCTGGCCTCATGTTCAAAGAGGGTAGTTTTGCTTCAGTGTTGTTAGCCCTTCTTTATATTATATCTGTGTGACTTCAGAGTGTTTGGCTCCTCAGTTACTCCTCAATACTAATTACTGTGCATGTTTATGCATAGTGGATGGGATACCAAACAGGGAGTGGCATTTAGGATGGTGACATCTATGCAATTAGTTGAGGAGATTTAACAGTAACTAAGATATCAAATAGTAATTGTGTACCTCATGGAAATTCCCCATAAAAAACACTTCAGGCTTCCTCTTGAGCTTGATAGTATTTGGGCAGATCTAGGCAAAAGCTGGATTTTTTTTTTCCCAGGGATACGTGCGAGAGCTGTGTGTTCTCCACTCGTGTCCAGACGTAGTAGTTCTTGTAGGGGAAGTTAAAGAAGAGCTGAAAAAGCCCACTTAGTTGTAGAATAGTTGCTGATGACCTCCCCAATTTACTGTTTCCAAGTCATGCTTGATTTTTCAACAGATACCCTATGGCTTCATTGAACACTTTCGTAGAGATGATTTTATCTTACAGGCTGTAAGCCTGGTGAGTGTAGTTCAATCTTTTATCTGAAAAACCACAGGCTGTTTTCAGGGCAAAGGGTTTATCTTGGTTCAATTTCACAGCAAAAATATGCTTGAATGACAAAGACGTAATCAAAAAATGCCTTTTAAACACTGGCAGTTTTTTTTTATTATGATCAAGTAGTTGGAACTTGTCTGAGATAAGCGTAAAGTTTTTCTGCTCTTTTGGGTGGATCATGTCATGTAAGTTCTCATAGCCTAATAGACAATGCATTAGCTCTTGGTTTTGCATGGGAAAGAAAACTCAGGGTAAAGCAAATCAATACATGGACGTTAAGTTATAGAGGAGGCTTGACAGGATTTTTTTTATTCCATGAGTAATCTGTGCATGCTTTGTGCATGCTGAAATCTTGGTGCCTAGGACTTCTGTTAAATAATTTCCCACAATTCCAGGAAAGGATGAGCAATAATTTTCTCAACTTTCATATCTACTTCTTGGGAAATTAATTCAATTTTTATTATACAGGTATGATCTTATTTCTGAAGAGTGGCTTCCACTGGACAACACTGTGAACTCAGTAGAGATGAGATATGGTCATTCGCTGGCATTACATAAGGTAAATTCATTGCTGTAGACTCGCCTCCTGGCTAATTTCTCCCTCTGCGCCCAACCCTTTCCACAGATCAGTCTTGCTTTGTGAGAAGCGTTTCTCCTTCAAAGGCTTGTCAGTGGACATCCCGGTCTGTGTCATTGTACTCCAGGGAGTCCTTGGACTGGTATTTGAGGAAGTCTGTAGTTCCTTTGCCTGTGTGTTCCTTCTTTCCCTTTATCTCAGAGATTTTAAGGCTGACTGAAGTCGTTGAGTCCAGTTTTTCCTTCTTGCTGTCTGTGCTTGCAAGGCATGCCTCATGGCTGGAGTTTGCTGGAGTTCAGCTGGTTCCCCAACTGCCTTTTGTGTAGACTACATACGTATTTTTATGAGCTCTGCTGTCCAAGGCACCAAAGCAGAGCTGGTGAATTAGGGATTTTTGGAGCCTGCTCTGCTTCTGCAGTAGACCCGTGAAGCTGTTCTTCCAGCATCTGAAACGGCAAGTGGATTTGACTGTTTCTTACCTAATTTCTTGTCTGCATGCCTTGCTGTGGGTGCAGGCCACATGAGAGCAGAATGGCAAAGTCTTTGAAAAGGAAATGAGCTAATCGTTTACTGACCTTTGGTTTCGGAATGTTAATTAGCTCATTACTGTGCAAGCCTATATACAGCATAATTATAAACACCTGAAAAACTCCACACAGCGCCATTCACAAACAGAACACTTGAAGAACCTGAGAAGGATGGAAATTCCTACCTACGAGGGCTCAATGTGCAGTCTGCAAATAACTGTTCAAAAGTAGGGTACAATTCAAAAGAACGATCGTGTCCAAAGAAGGGCAGTGAAGCTGGTGAAGGATCTAAAGCCCAGGTCTTATGAGGAGCGGCTGAGGGAACTGGGGTTGTTTCGCCGGGAGAAAAGGAGGCTGAGGAGAGACCTCATAGCTCTCTACAACTACCTGAAAGGAGGTTGTGGTAAGGTGGTTGTCAGTCTCTTCTCCCAAGTAACAAGCGACAGAACAAGAGGAAACAGCCTCAGGTTGCACCAGGAGAAGTTTAGATTGGATATTGGGAAAAATTTCTTCACCGAAAGTGTTGTCAAGCATTGGAACAGGCTGCCCAGGGCAGTGGTGGAGTCACCATCCCCAGAGGTATTTAAAAGATGTGTAGATGTGGTGGTTAGGGACATGGTGTAGTGGTGGACTTGGCAGTGTTAGGTTAACATTTGGATTCAATGATCTTAAAGGTCTTTTCCAACCTAAATGATAAGTGGGTTTACTGTCAGTGACGGACAATGGTTCTCAGGAATTTCCCAAGAAGCACCAGCTATAGTGGAGAATTTCCCTTTCCAAGGTTACCGCCTTGTCAGTAGGGAAATAGGGCTCCACTGCACACTTTGGTGGATTCATGACTGACTCTCAGATGCCTGGAGAAGCCCACAAAGGAAACTGGATGGAGTTTTGGAACATAGCTCTTACAGGATGATTAAAAAAACCCTGTCTAACTCTCCTGGCTCCCTTCTTTCCAAAGGATGCTCATTTTTTTGTCAGTGCATTAACTTGGAAGACAAAGCTTTTAGTGTACAGACACAGAGCAGTTTCCGTCATAACTGCCTTTCTTCCCAGCTGTCTTCTGCTGTTGGCATTTGCAAGCTATGGGAGGGGGATTCCACTTGCTTACTAAATTCAGTTCCAGGGATGCGGATGTCCCCAAGGTCAGGGTAGGGCTTTGAACAAGCTGGTCTAGCAGAAGGTTAGGTGAGTTAGATGATGATCATGATTCTGTGATTCTGAATCACCTGCCTTCAGGTGCCGAACTTTGTGTGCCTTTGGGAGCCTCTGAGCTCCATTTATAGTGAAAACAGACCAAGTCAGTGCAGGTAGTGAAATCTCAGAATCACAGCATAGTTTGGATTGGAAGGGACCTTTAAAGGCCATCTACTCCAAACCCCTGTAATGAGCAGGGACATCTTCAACTAGGTCAGGAGATCTGGAAAGCAAGTCAGCTCACCCAAAAGTAGGCACACCTCTGCTTTTGATGAGTTGAATGATGCTGCAGGCTCCACTGTATTTTATATATGTATTTAGGCATTCAGCTAGCGTACAGGCACCTAAATTTTGATGAATGTCATCTGAAGATCAGTCCTGCCCCATGCACCCCTTCCACTCCGTACCCTGATGTAGGGTGAATTGCGTGTGTTGAAAGTATTCTTGACGTTACAGCCTTCAGTACAAACCCTGGCAGTTGTGATTGCTTTCATATCAAATGTGACTGGTGAAGGGGATATGTTTCTCCTTGAGAAAGGAGAAGAACTTAGTCTGAGAGAAGGTAAAGTACAATACCTTCATTACTTGTGTATTAGCTGTTACCTAAATGCTAAACTTCGTTGGCTTCATTTTAAATCTAACTTCTTTCAGGATGATATATACATGTATGGTGGAAAAATAGATGCGACGGGGAACGTGACCAGCCAGCTGTGGGTGTTCCACATTCCCGACCGGACCTGGGCTCAAGTGACACCAAAAGCCAAGGAGCAGTATGCTGTTGTTGGCCACTCGGCCCACATCGTCACCCTGCAAGACGGCAGCGCGGTCATGCTTATTATCTTTGGGCATTGTCCTCTTTATGGGTATATCAGCAATGTCCAGGAATACAACCTGGGTGAGTAGAGCCCTACCTACCATTCGCTTCGGTTTTAACAGTTGGTTTGAAAATTATTTAAACGATCCATATTCCCATAGCAAAACAAAGACAGGTATGTTCTCCTTCTTTTTGTATTTATGAGATGTCCAATGTAACCTCCAGTGTTTGTGTGACACAAACAGTGCATGGGCAGCCATGTGCCTCCAACTTTATACAGCTTGTTAGGTCTGAAAGAGGAAAAAAGCTGTAGTGGAAAGGCAAAGGAGGATAACTGTGGGACAGTTTAGATTAATTTTCCTCTCTCCCTCTGACAAAGCAAACACTTCTGAAAATGTTTTTGTAACCTGCAAATACAAGAATGGCTGTAAGAATTCAGACCAGGTATCCAGTTAACCTGATACCCCTGTCTCCAGCAGTGGTGCTTAGCCCATGCTTAGGGGAACAGGGAATGAATTTCTGGACTCCCATATCTGTGATATGATTGGGTCCCCATATCTCTGGGGATAGTCCATGCTCTGATTTTAGGGTCCAGAGATTTCAAGTATCACCAGTTCTCCAGATGACCTGAACTTCTACCTAACTTAGCTGCCCTGAAATGGCTCTCTGGAGGCATGTCCCAGTGACCAGGTAGAGAACATAGTTAAGCACAGGTAGTTAACAACGTGAATGTGCTTGTTATTGTCAGAAATACTGGCCCTATCTGCACTTCTGGCCTGTTATCCTTGTCCTTCAGTCACCTTGATCCAGAGAATCTACTGGAGCCTACTGTGGTTCACTGGTATCCACCTGAGCAAGATTTCTTCCTCTAGGAGAAAGCTAGAGAAAAGCAGGGTGTGTGGGGCAGTGATTTGTCCTGTCCTGTTTTTGCCACGTGTGATCTTGCAGGCTGTTAAATTCCTTTGCCTTTTGTGTACCTGATGTGCTCTGGAGTTAGGAAGCCTGTGTAGGGTTTCATTCTGCACTTGCTACAGAAAATTGGTGTGTAATTTGGCATTTTTGTTTCACTTGCCATTATATTATGTCTAGAGTGCTTCAAACCAATGTTATTTTAGTGAGAGAGATATAGGGCCATTAATCGCATATTAATGTTTAACTGCAGTGTTCTTCAGTCATACTTAACTTGGCTTCAGTGCTGTCTGTCTGTGTGTGTGTGTATATATATATCAAAAAGTGCTTCTGGATACCATTCCAAATGAAGCCATGGTGCTAGCATCTTCATGTCATTGAAATGCAATATACTATTTCTGTACAATACATTATTTCTGTACTTTTTATCTCTCATTTACTTAGCTTGTCTGCAAAATGTAATAAATGACTGTAGAGGAGATATTTCTGGTCTAATTAAAAATACTTGACAATACTTCTTGACAACAAACTCCTTGAAGGAGAATATTTTTGGTTATGAAGTGGTAGACACAGTCTCTAGATCTGAGTCAAGGGAAACACAATTTGTTTCACTATGAGATTTGTTGATAAGTTATTAATGGAGAGAAATTAATCATGTTTTGTCACTCACATTTTTCATTCTCAGCCACAAATACATGGAACGTTTTACAGACAAGCGGAGCTTTGGTGCAAGGAGGATACGGTCACAGTAGTGTTTATGATCTGAATACAAGATCAATCTATATCCATGGAGGTTACAAAGCATTCAGTGCCAACAAATACAGGCTAGCAGATGACTTGTACAAATATGAAGTTGATTCCCGTATGTGGTAAGTAGTTCTTCGTCCCATATACCACGTTCTTGTTTGCAGTGGACAAGAGGATGGGGCATTTGATAAGGGTACAGTAGTATGTAGTAACCTGCATTCAGGATAGATAGTGTGCTCTGGTATCTGTTCTTTTCATGTCCCTTTATGGATAGAGAATCATAGAATCACATATAATCAAGGCTGTGAATGAGCTAAGAAATCCATTTTAATCTATTGTATTAAAGCTGAAAAGAAAAATATTTGATGGGATTTTCTTGCCAGCAGTACAGACTGTGCATATGAGCGCAGTTACTGCAGTCAAGTGAGTGATAAGTCATTCTGCAGTTAAGACTGCAAAAGAATTTCTGTTATAACCCCATTTTCTTCTGGCTCTGTAACTGCTTGAAATGTTCATTTCTATAAGCTGACATCTTCTGTTATTTGTTTCTGCCCAAAGGTGAGTTTTATTTAAAAGCTATAGCAAAACTTCACAACTTTGAGCTATAGAGGTGAAATACATCCTCCTCAATTTTTCTTAAAGTTGTTCTTAAAGGCATTTCACAAAAAGGAGACTGTCTTTTGAATTCACACATACCAATTTGAGTCACCATATCGCGTTTTTTTGAGAGTTTAAAATAGTTTGTATTTCTGCAGCAACTGTTTGTGAGTCTATACTGATGAGTGAAGTAACTAGTGACTAATGTCCAAAAACCTTCCTTCCTGCTCTCCTACATGCAGTAACAACCATGCTTCCTTTCTTGGTTCACTTGATCCTCCACTTCAGCCGTGGAGCAGACAAATCTGGCTGAATAGGCAGAAAATGTCACAAATGTGACAATATTCTTCCGAACTGCTGTAGCACCAACTTCCTCTTGTCATGTTTATTTTGTCAGTCTCGAGAGGACTGTCGGAGCAGGCGAGCACGCGCGTCGCACTGAGGCGCGTAGGAGTGTCTGCTCATCATTATCTATCCTTCTTTTTTTGTTGTTCTTTGGTAATTTAGACCCTCTCTCCCTCTTGTGATTTCATGGAAGGGCAAAAAAAAAAAGCAGTTCCCTGATCTTTCTTTTGGCTAGTGTGTTTCTTCCTGTGTTCCCTCCGGTGTTTCGACTGGCAGCTTTGCAAGTCTGACGCCGTGGCCCTGGCAGGGACAGAGTAACGCTCAGAAAGCCCCTGTCCGCTGCGATGCCGCCGCTCATGCCTGGGGAGCGGGTCCCTGCTCCAGCGCGTTGATCTGTCATTTGCTGAATATTTTATTGTGAAAGTCTGGGCTTCAGCGCAAGCTGCGTTGGGGATGCTGCCGCCCTGCAGACCTGGTGGGACAGCCTGCAAACGGTGACACCGCTGCCTGTGACACAGGTGTGGCTGCGTTGGGGTTTTCCGGCAGTCCCACCCGCTCAAAAGAGTAGGGAAATTCTCCAAAGGGTGACCCTGTGGCTACGGTGCTGTTAATCATGCTGATGAAAGGTGAGGTCAGTGGAAAGTATGATTGATGCTGCTTATGATTAAGTCATGGATGAGGCGTTGAGTTTTGCAGGTATTAAGCTGCGGGGCTCCATTAGCAGCAGCTGCAGAGGTTTCCTTAAAATAGGTTTCTTAGTTGTGGGAAAGAGATGATGCCCGGTTTGAAAGAATTCTTTACATTACTATAAAATATAGGAGTCTTCCCAGGCAGTGTCCATATTGGCAGGTTTAGCTGGCTATGCTCAAAAGCCCAGTTAGTGTGAAAACCTGATAATCCCTAGGGAAGGGATTTTGATGGTTTTAAGACCATAGCTTTGGAAAGAGGCTTTCATAGGTATATTTCTCCTATAAATTGGGAAGCAGATGGGAAGATGAGAGAATGAAATTATAGGAGCAATTGAACAGTCTGGAAAGGAAGTTGTTGAATATCTCATTAGGAGAAGTAGTTAAATGCTACCCCCTCTCCTTCTCCCCACATCTCCGAAACCTTTAACTTGGATTTGTGAATTGTTTTGTCTTTGCCAGGTACTCTTCAGTTTCAGTAATACATATATTTTTATTTCTGAAGGACTATTCTTAAAGACAGTAGATTTTTTCGCTATTTGCACACGGCCGTGATAATGAGTGGAACCATGCTGGTGTTTGGAGGAAACACGCACAACGACACCTCCATGAGCCACGGTGCAAAGTGCTTTTCTTCAGATTTCATGGCGTATGATATTGGTGAGTTCTTGCAGAAATGATAATAATAAAAAATCTTGGATATTCAAACAGAGCTGTCTTCAAGAAGACTAATTCACGTGCTGGGTATATTATACCAAATGCTACTAAGCATACTGCAGAAGAATGTGTAATCAGGAGAGGCTCGTTTAGCTTGCTGCACATTACCAAGCAAATGAGCGGTGCAGCGATTTCTAGGCAAATAACAGCAGCAGTTATTTGGTCAACAGTTTATACACAACCTTGGGCATTAAAAATTACTCCTTAAACAGAAAACATGTTGTTCTACCATCTCGGCCATAAAGCTATCCTGATATTTTGAGTATGTTTTAATCTCTGATTAATCAAAAAGGCAGGCTGTTAGGACAGTTACAAGCACTGGCCACTGCTGAAGCTCAACTTGTACGTTGCACGCTCTTGTTTTAACTGCAAGCTGGCTGACTTGTTTGGCTGTGCTGTTTGTAATATCAGCTTGTTTATATGTACGTTTTATAAGCATAAATATCCCCATAAGCACTATTTAACAGTAAAGCCAAACGATTAGATTTTATTCGGAAGGATTGGGTTTTGATGAGTTTGAATAGCCAGAAGAGGGCAGCGTTTCTTTGTGAATTTGGAGGCCAGAGACAATGCGTTTAAGAAGAAAAGAAAAAGAGAAAAAGAGATGGAATTATATAAAAGAAGGTGCATGAACATCCAGATAATTCATGCTGGAGAAAAATACCATTCTGTACTCATTCTGCCTTCTGCTCTTGGAATTCCTTAAAGGTAGGCTCTCGTGATTGATTCCTTGAAATAAACATGTAAGCCTAAATTCTCGGAGTGACTGTCCACTGAGATGTCACTCCTGGTTTGTGAAAGGAATGTGCAAGCAAATGGATTACTTTCAGCAGCAGCAGGATTCGGCATCCTTGTGCTATTTTGCTGTCTGTTACAGGGATCGTTCCCTTCTGCTTCCTGTGATTTCAAGTCATATTCCTGTCAAATTTATTATACGCCCCTAACCAGCTTTATTTTGAGTTTTTTCCTTGAAGAATTAAAACGAGGTATTTCGACCGTCATGGACAGAGTAATTTTTTTTAAACTTTGATAGCAATAGTGATAGATTTTTCTTGCTATATTTTGCTATCTTCTCCAACCTATTTGAACTGTCGATTAGGTGTAAGCCTCAAATTGCATTAATTTGACAAAATATGCCAATAATGATGTTCATTTTGATTCCGTTTAGTTCCTGTTATGTGAAATAAGCATTGTAGTCAACTTGCCCAGTCCTTACCAGTTTTACACCAAGAATTAGAGCTTGCATTGCTTGCATTTCACATGACAGGGATGAGAGGGGTTCTGCTGCTCTTGGGTACTTTCAGTCCTTAGGGCAGAGACTCTCAGGCTGGAAATAACAGCTTTTTTCCAGAAGAAAAAAAATGTTTCTTTTTTCTTCTCTTCTCATGGCAGGGCACCTTTCTTTGCCTTATCCCATTGGACCAGGAGCACTACCAGGAATATGCTAGCGTGCTGGCTGATAGTTAGTGTCTATCAGAAACAGAAACACCTTCCTGTGGTTTTTGAACAATGTCAGCAGTAATTATATTGGGTTTTCATGGGAATAAGCCCATATATTTTGCGGAAGCATTGTAAATATCAAAGCTTATTGTGGTCATGGCACCACAGATGGATATGGCTATCACATCTTTAATATTAACATGCTTATGTGTTTGTTATCTATACCTTGATGCTCCCAAGGCTCAAGCTACCCAGAAGAAAACCAAGCAGCAAGGTCAATTGGTACTGAGTGCCTTCGGAGGAGAGGCGTAGTCATTGGCTCTCTTAGCATACTGTAGAAGTAGGGAGTATCTGGCTAATTTGCTCATTTTTAACATCTTGTTGAAGAAGGTAATATCTTAGTGATCATAGTGATGGTTGGATGACTGCAGAAAACAGAAATTAAAATGCAGTCTAAAATAAAGGCTTCAAAAACAGGTGTTTATAGAATCATAGAATCTTTGGGTTGAAAGGGATCTTTTAAGGCCATCTAGTCCAAGCCCCTTGCAATGAGCAGGGACAACTTCAACTCGAGCAGGTTGCCTGTCCAACCTGACCTTGAATGTTTCCAGGGATGGGGCATCTACCACCTCTCCAGGCAACCTCTGCCAGGGTTGAAGTCTTCTCTTTAACCTTTGCCATTAAAACTTATTTCTGCAGTAATTTGTTTTATTTACCATGTCAAATTTTTCTGGTTTTCTCTCTCCAAATTTCCAAGTAATCAGATTACATGCGTTGAGTGTTGTGAGGACATATTATCATCTTTTTTGTGTGTGTAGGATGCAAACAGATGTCACAGAGATGTGTGCTAAGATTCTCTGGAAGTTTAGCAGATTAGGTAGATCTGAGAATGCATTAATGCTTCTCATCCTTTTATCCTCTACTTGACCAAGTTGGGACTTATTCAGTCAAAATTGTCCAGGTGATGCCCAGTTTTGGAAGCTTTTAGGATAGCAATCCAGCTCTCTGTGTGCGTTTGCATTTCTTGTTGCTTTTCAGGACAAGCTTTTGGACTATGTTCGCGTTCAGGTTGGGTGAGCACTTGGGTTGAAGAGTCTCTCAGTATTTTCCCTACTCTCTGCATGCTGCAATGACTAGTTAGCACTTCCTATCCCCAAAATTGGTCTCTCTGGCCTTCTGTAGAAGAGTTTCCTGCTCTGCAGCTGTTTTGTCTCTGGGCGTACAAATGCCTAACTTGAATCCTCTACCTCCTCCTCTCAACAATTCATAGTAGCAAAGGAACCACGTGTGAGTGGCAGCCCTTCCATCGCTAGATGTTCACCTCCAGGAGTGAAAAGGCAAGGTTCATGCTTTCCGAAGGGTCATGTCCCTCGCACATGGGATGTGTCTAAAAGAAGAATTGAAACTTCACAGGCAGAACTGTCTCAAAATGTAGTTACTGGGGTTTAAGTAACTGTTCTTCTCCATTTCTAAATAAGTTTTAACTTTGGGTTTTTGTTTTTTTTAAATCAGTATGAAATGTTCCTGTAAAGGCTATACTCCTACAATGATCTTTTGTCCCCACAGGAGAGAAATTAAAACTCTTCTATTTTACAAAAATTCACTTCTGATGACAAACATAAAAAGAGGCTGGATGTTTTCATAGCACGTGTGTTCCATTTGAATGGTTTATTTAATAAATCCTGTGCATTGTAAGTTTTAGGCTTGGGTTAACTCATAAGTCAGGAAGGAGAGGATTCTTTATATTTTCAGAATCATTCATTTTTTCCAATACTTGATCTTCAGTTAAACATGGGAAAGAAGCTTAGAAAGCAAAACATTCCAGGCCCTCTATTAATCTAGAAAAATATGTTTCTTGGCCTCACATAACTCACAACTTGCTGGATAAAAAATTGAAAAGTCCTGTCCAATTTTGTGGAAGTTGCATGTTAAAAATGGGAGCCATGCATGCTTGTCTCAGGAGTGATGCTGGACTAGGTTAAATTCTTTGAGAATCTAGCAAATGGTGTTTAAAAACAAACTTAAAAATCATGATTTAGCCAAGTAATAAATCTAGCCAACTGGGTGCTATGTCTTTTATTTATCAGCACTCTTGAACAGAAGTTTCTGCTGGAGCAGAGGTTAAGACAGTTGTCTTACCCAAAAATTCCCCAATTAAATTTGGTGAAAAATTAGTAAGGTTGTTTTTCTTTTCTCTCTGACTTAATTTACATACTAGTTTGGGTTTGTGGATGTTTTTTCTGAGGCTCAGTCCATGGCACAACAGTTTTATCTTGTATTAAATCATCTGAGTATTTGAGTGCTCTGTAGATTTTTAGAGCAGATTGACTTTTCTGTCTTAATTGCATAAATTGCATACAGCTGCCTCTGGGACATTAGCCCCCAAGGTGATCCCATTCACTTGGTGAAGTTCAAGTGATATAAATTGTACTGACTTTTCCTGCTTTTTTTCCTTTGATTGCTCAGTAGGTTATATGTTTCTTAGCTTGTTTTTTTCATCTTGACTAAAGGAAGAAATTACCTGAGAAACCAAGTAAAAAATGAAGCCGAACTTATAAATGTTATGCTAATAGAAAAAGATGGAATAATCTCACATTATATTAAAAGAGAAAAACAACCACAAATCCTTAAGCTATGACGAGTAAAAAATAGTTTTAAAAACATGGATATCTACCCTCTAGGAACGTAATTGCAATGGAAAAAGAAAAAAGATAAGTCTCTGTTCTCAGTGATACTGGTTTGGAGCAAAACTGCAAATAATTCGCATAGAAACAGATAAAACTGAACTTGTTACACAGTGAAAAATTTCACTAGTAAAGGAGAAAAAGCCACTCAAGCCACCACCATTTAATTACACGTGATGGCCAACAAAGTTGATAACCCCTTCAGCACAGTGCCCTGAAACTTTCCTTTTTCATGAACTGTTTAGGTGATGGAGCAGAGCCATTACATCGTTCTGTTCCTTTTTTGTCATGCCATAGCGGCTGGGGTGAAGACTAAGCCTTAAATCTTGCAAAAGGACATAACGCAGCACTTTCTTAAACTGTCCTGTTTCACTCAAGATTTATGTTCTGGTGGTGGGCGGAACGGTCGCTCTATAGTTATTGAAGTACTTTGGGATCTTTCAGGAAGAAATGTGCTACATAAGTTGAGTCAGTAATTATACAGAGAAACGTTTCTGAAATGAGCTGTCTTTAATCCTAGCGTGCGATCGGTGGTCTGTTCTTCCTCGCCCAAGTCTCCATCACGATGTGAACAGGTTTGGACATTCTGCCGTGCTCTACAACAGGTAAGGCTACAACCAACCTGGGGGGTATTGGCATTTTTCATACCTCAGTAAACTTATACACCCGTGTGTGTCGGTGCACATGGTGTGTTGATACATGTACATCAGTAACATTGAGACCAGAGGTTGAGGATCCGTTGCAAGCCTCTTGAAATTCTCAGACCTTCGTTCTTGTAATGTCTTCAGTATCCACCTGTACCTGTTAGCCCTTTTTCATTGGACTAAACTGTCTCAGCTCACTTCTTTCAAAATTTTATTTTTTCATATTTCTGTTCCTTTTTCTAAGTTTATATATATTTCTATTTCTTAGTAATCTCGTAATTTCATATATTTCATATTTCTGTTTCTTACTTAGCTGCACTGATAACTTTTATCTCCAAATCGTACTTTCCCTCATGGTTTCTAAATTTGTCCATGTTTCAGTTTATGTAGCTTATCCTCTATGGCTCTTTTTTACCGTTCACGTGATGTACAGTATTTAGATGAAATTACGGATGAGTTTTCTGCTGTTCAGCATTATATCGCTGTAATAATATCTGTGCTCTCAGGTGAACATCTGTTAGTGTATTTGAGTCTGCAGAACCAAGTTTGAGAGGTGACATTTCTTAAGAGTCTTTTGTTCTGGTTCCTTTATCCTTTGAGATACTTTCTGTAAATCAGTAACAGTATATAAAGCTCAGTTTAAGCCAGGCAGATAACTGTCACTGCCTTGAAAAGGAAGGTGTGCTTCTAGATACTCGTTTTGTCTCTAAAATCTCATTCACTATCTATTTGTTTCAGTATATACTGAATACCAGTGATATGTTTGCTCCCATGAAGGACAATTAAGCCCATGCTTTAGTTCTTTCCTAACCTATGGTGAAAAACATATTAAAAATACTTATTATTCAACCTAAACTTTTATTCAGTTGCATTGATTCTTCTTCACTGTCTTATTAAATGTACGTTTACAAACATGGATGCACAGGTTTTTTTGGGTAACTGATGAAATACGATGTTTTGCCTGAAGCAGTTGTGATACTAAAGAAGGTTTAAAAAAACCACCTTCATCCTCCTGCCCCCCAATATTCTTTTGTTTTGGGGTTGTGTTTTTTTAATTGACACAATGACTCTTTGCTCAGTTGCTAACAGCCATGAAAATAACTGTGGTTTTGTCACAGCGGTGTAGCAAGATGTGACAACACTGAATTGTTTTGTCACAGTTTCTGAACACTGGTTTAACGGTGTGATACCGTGTCCCCGGTTTTTAGCCTTCCTCTCTCTCTTGCCACTGTTCTTTACAGGAGGATCCCACATTTCTGCAGCGTTTCATGTATAGTCACGCTGATCAGGTGTCACCCAGAGTTTTGGCTGAAGGGGAAGGTCAGACCATGCCCTTGGAATGGTTTGACTCTGACTCTCTGGCTTCTCTGAAACAGTGGAAGTTGACTGACCTTTTCATTAGTGCCTTCCTTAACCAAGAGCTATTTATTTGGTTTTACACATGCTGGAATGTAATAAAACATGTTGCTCACACCTTGAATCAAATTGACCTGCAGGAGCGCATGGTCTGTAAACACAGGCAAAAATATTTATATCTTTACTTACATTTTTGTCTAGCACCATGTACGTATTTGGAGGCTTCAACAGCCTCCTCCTCAGTGACATACTGAAGTACACACCCGAGAGATGTGAAGCTTTTGACAACGAAACGGCTTGCTTGCAAGCAGGTCCAGTCGTCAGATGCGTGTGGGCTGCCAGCCCTCCTCACTGCGTCCCCTGGGAAATGGCGACGGTAGAGCAGCAGCAAAAGGTCTTTGAAGACTGCCCTCCCAAGCCAGGTATGTGTCATGTTCTTTCCCTGTCCCTCTCCGAAAGGTGTGTAGGGTCTTTTTCTTTTCCAGATTCTGTCTTGTGTTAGTTGTATGCCTTTAGCAGATCAGGTTCAAGATGGGGGGCTGTAGTTGTGCTTCCATATGTGCTCTGGGAGACCTTCCTCTGACCAACTGGCTGCAATGACATGGAGATGTTTCCATCTCTCACTCACCCTGAAGCTGGTTGCTCATTAAATTTTTTTTTCCTACTGTACTGCTTCACTTACTTTCCTATCCTAAACAGGCATCATCAGCCAGGGTTCAGGCTTGGACCATTGCTCTGTAGATGTTTGCCCCAAGAATTGACCTTGTGAGAGCCAGCAATTTGCTGATGAGCACCAGCGGGCAAGGGAGGGGGATCTGGGTCCTGCGGCATTATCCCGTGCTCTTCAAGAGAGACAGCAGGAAGAATGTTTAAAGTTATTTTAATTCTCCTCCTACAGTATTGTATGGATAGAGCATACAAAAAGAACGTTTGTTTTAAGGTCTAATTCCTGTGTTCTCTCTTATGATAATTTTAAAACAACTTTTCAACGCTTTATCCCAATGCATTCATTGCTCTGAATTGAATTATACGAACCTTGATTCTGTAATAGATGGCAGCCTTTAATTATTTAAAAGAAATTGATGTAAAGGGACATTGCTTTGATGGGCTCTCAATGTACAATAAATTTTCACAAAACACAGGCGATAAGCAATTGGAAAGATGAAGTGGAAAGTTCAAGCTTTGCATGAAAATGCTCCACGTAACTGAAGGCGAGGCTTGCAGCAAAATGGGCCTGTGGTGGGAGATGTTCATCGTCCTTGTGAAATGTCCTCTGGCATCGTTTGCATGGGCATTGACCGAACGTGCATGCCTAGGCTCAGTTCATGCGCTTCCATGGCTTGGTGCATTTTCTGGTGGTGTGTTTTACGGCTCCTTGGGCACAAAAAATGATTGACGCTGCAAATGAATGTGGTTTTCTATCAGTTCAATCACATGAGAGTATCTGATTTACTAGGTAGTTGGTAACGGAAAATCTACAGGCACTACTGTTTGGTTATATCTTTTGCTATATATAATCAAGTTCTTAGAGCTCTGTCAGGAAATGCCTGTTTTTGGTCATGCAGGTTTTTTTCTTTAATAGTTGTAGACAATGAGAAATGTGATCAGATTACAGACTGCTATAGCTGTACAGCAAATACAAACAACTGTCAATGGTGCACTGACCAGTGTATCTCAATGCATAACAACTGCACAGAGGAACAGGTAAAGTCTCTCTAATACTTCTGTAGTTTAAATTTAGCCTTTGCTATATCAAATGTCCAGATGCCTTTATCTGTCGGTGTTATGACCCCTGTTGTTTACTTATTTCCAGTGCTTGTGTAGCTCTGAGCTGCTAACATGCTTGGATTTTTTTTTTTTTTTAAATTGGTCCAAGGGCTTTTCATGGGACACTTCACTTAAGTTAGGAGGATGGCTGTGGGCAGGGGAAGAGGTGGTGTGATTATTCAGTAAGGCATGTAGCCATTTGGGTTTGCTATCAGCAGACCTTTCCCTAGAAAAAAAAACCTAACCCTTTTGTAAGAGCTCTAGTAAGGAAAATGTGTCAGATGGTGGCCTGGGGGAATATCCTGAATACACAATACAGGCTGTGTCCAGTGTCACAGCTTTTGAACATAGAGGTTGCTTTTTTGGTCTAAACCGTGAAGTTCAGTGTGATAGTCATTATGGCAGTTACAAGCAGGCATTGGGTGGGAAAAAGCCTCATCTGTGCTATTTATTTTAGGTTCCTATTACTCTATATGATAATTGCCCTAAGGATAACCCTGCCTACTACTGTAACAAAAAGACAAGCTGTAAAAGTTGTGCCATGGATCAAAACTGTCAGTGGGAACCTAGGAATCAGGAGTGCATCGCTTTACCAGGTAGGTATTGGTTGTATTTGTGTAAGAAAATAAGCCCAATTCACCCCGTCCAAAAAGTTGTCAGATTTTGGTGGTTTCTTTTTTTTTACCTCCAAATCTGTCATCTCGTAGGGCTAGGCTGGGGTAAATGATGTTCTTTAATCATACTAGCTTTGGTATGACACTTTATTTCTACTAAATTCAGAAAGTCTGATGGAATATTTTTCAGTCCCAATTGTCTGAAGAGGAGTATGATCATTTGTATAATTATTAAGCTGTATTCCATCTCTCTCTTTTCATTTGATAAAAGCAGTACTGTTGATATAATAGGCTTCTGGAAGGTATTAGATTTAATAATGCATGCTATTTAATTTTAGAAAGTAAAATTGAGCAAAAGCATAATGACACATACTGGACGAATTAGGCAAATAATACCTAAAGTGCATAAGGAAAATTCTCCTCTGAGAGCGTTTGCAGTGGGAGCTCATAGGAGTTGATCGTTAGTACCCCTGTAGTAATGTGGGTTTTTTTTCCCAGTGACTGGGAGAGAGATCCAGCATCTTCAGTGACTGACATTTGCAGTTAATAAAATGAAGAAAAAGGGGAAAAAACAACACAGGCAGAAGCTTTACATGGGCATGGAAAGCCTTCCTCTAGTAATTCTGATAGGTCTGGGCATGTCCAGCTTTGGCATTTGCTATTCTGGAAGAGTGGAAAAAAAAAAATGAAAAGACTTTGGAGAACTCTTGAGAGCAAGAAAAACATCTTTTAATGAGATAGATGAAGAGCATGGTCTGTTTAATTTGTTCTAGAAGAGGGGATGACTTGATCATACATGTAAAAAGCCCATCTGAAAAACTGCCACTTGAGAGCTTTTCAATCTGTTAGCTGAATCTAAACCAGGACTCTGGAACTAGACGTTAGCTCTACAATTCACACTGAAAAAGTCCATCAGGTTTTTTTGTAAGGGTGGCTATGACTGGGGGAAAATAATTACCACAAAGTGCAAGGATTTCTTCAGCAGTAAGCGTGGCTGGGCTTAAGATGAAATGGGGATTAATCCTGGAAATTTGGTGCTGTGGACAGGATTAGCACAACAACCCTCTTCTGTTGAAAGGTATCCTAACAGCTGTGGCTGAGTAAGTGACTTTAAGCCATCAGCAAAATACCCATTTGCTTTCCTTTTTCTTCTACTATGATTTTACTATTTGATGTTGTGATAAGTTCTTTGCCAACCTATTGCAGATAACTAAGTGGTAACGTTGCACTTCAGCTCCCCCAAAAAGCTTTCCTTTTCCTTGGGTATTATTACACAAAAACACTTCTGAGCATGCCCGTAAGTCATGCTGGTTTGGGATGAGGCTTTAGGTTTTATTTTGGTGGAAGAGCTCTCTGGCTACTTCGAATGTTGTGAAGGTCACTTGCGTCTCTGGTTTTACTTTCTTTCCCCTTCTCCAGAAAATATCTGTGGAACAAACTGGCATTTGGTTGGCAACTCCTGCTTGAAAGTTACAAACGCGAAGGAGAACTACGATCATGCCAAACTGTCCTGCAGGTCCAGCGGTGCTTTGTTGGCTTCCCTCACGACCCAGAAAAAGGTAGAATTTGTTCTAAAGGAGTTGCAGAAGATGCAGTCTTCGGTGAGTGCTTCTCTTTTATGTCCCCTGAGTAATTAAGCTCTGACTGTGGAAAAGTCCTTGCTGTGGTATTGTATGCTCTGTACAGAGTAGACATGCCTCTTAACTGAAAAGGACTGATTTTTCTTTTGAAATTCAACATAGCCTATGGGTGCTTTTGAAGTGGAATTGTAGAGAATGTAAATGGGCAAGATAAATATAAACATACACTGTGCCTCAAAGGTATCACTTTCTATAATGAAATCACACAGGCATTTCTCTTGTGGGATACATGACTGCAGCAGGAGTCCTCTCGTGACTTGTACACAGTATTTCATAAGTAAATGTCCCTTTGGGGCACCAGAGGTGTTTAATGTAAAGCATTTAAGTTATTTATTTCACTCAGAAACGTGGCTGTTCAAAATGTTGGCTCCTTACTCCAGCAAATAAGCTGCTTGGCTTATTTGGAGTTATTTATGTTTGATTTAGTGGCAGGTGCTTTTCTGTCGGAGCCGGTGAGAAGTGAATTGGAATCTGTCCCTCTTCATGCATCAATAAAATAAATATTTTTTAATCCCCCCCCGCCCCGTCCCCACCCCCGTCCCTGACAGAAGTGTGGAGGTATTCAGAGCAGGTTGTGTAGGTGCTGCTACAGCCCGAATGAACAACGTTGCTCTGCAGCTTTGCTGAAATCCTGGTGTGGGCTGTAGAGCTGCTGTGGCTTGACAGCACGTCAGAGTAACTCCTCTTGGGTCCCAGAGGCCACGTGGGCAGGGCTGGCACTCAGGCAAGTTCTATATAGGAAAGATGGGAGTGGAGGCAGTGAGATGAGAACGTACTTCAGTACTAAAGAGCAATATTCCCCTGTTGAAATAAAAACATTTCCTGCTTTGATTCCCTTTGTAATTTTTAAGTAGCATTTTGACAATTACGGGGTTTTAGAGAGGATTCAATTTAGCCAAGGTAAGGTGAGGTGCAATTCAAGCAAGATTGATTGTTAAATCTTGCATAAAGAGAGAAAGCCAAGCCTGGGATATTGTAAAAGACCTGGTTCGAGCAGCTCGGGGTGTTTCCAGGTATCCCAGTCGTTAAAGTGTGGTGTAAATTCCTAAAGACACATGGCAACCCTTCCCTAATAGTGCTTGAAACCTTACACCAGCGAGAAAAAAAACTGTTAACTCTTTTTTTTTTTCATCTACAGTATCGCTTAAAAAGTGAGCCTTAGAAATCTAAACTATTAACCCTTTTTTTAGTGGATATTAGTATTGTATGCTTGTAATGTGGGAAAATGGCTTTGCTAAAAAGCCAGCCTGTATCTGGTACTTGAATTTTTGCCATTCAATGGCACGCTGCTGCTGGAGGAGACTGTACTTTGCAGTTTTTCCTTTTTTAAGTAAGCTCTGTATAGATGTTTTGTAATAGTACGAAAACATATTGGTGTTGGCACATAGTGCTTTGTAACCCTGTTGCTGCTAGAAGTTGCAGCTCTAAGGTTTAAGACTGCATATATCAGTAAGAGAAGATGTATGGTCTAACGCCTTCCTAGGACAGCCGTGCCACCAAAGTGTTTTGATGAAGAAAAAATTTGAACAGTAAAGTAACATATTCTATCAATACAGTTAAAATGCCTCTCCCCCAAAATAAGTGTGCCAAAAAATAAATCACCAGTAGAAATCGTTGTGTTATGGTTTCTTCGTATTGAGAATTTCATTGCTATCAATACTAATTTAGGTTTGACTTGCTCTGTGTCTCCACCCCTCCATATATACATTCTTAGGCAGCAGAGGTCTTCTAGCAGGACTGTAGAGTAGGCAGATTGTATCATTTAAATAGTGTAGAGGGACTGCTAGTTTTCTTCCTAATGTCAAACTGTAGCTCCAGAAATTTTTTTCCTGTGTCTAGCAATTTATAGGAGTCACAAACATATAAAGAGCAACTTGCAGTTAATTGCGTAGTCAGCCAGCATGAATGTTTGACTTGTTCTCCTCCTGGTTTAGATAACTAGAAATACAGGTTGAAAAAGAAAATAAAATTAAAAAATTGGTGTTGCCTGAAGGATTTCTCTTTCTCTGTGGCCTTTAATTCTGGTAGCACTGAGAAACAAATATTTTCCTTATTACATTTTTGCAACACCTAACCAGGCAAGGTTGTTTATAAGCATTAAATGGTGATGTGTATTTTCTTTTAATACTTAAGGTAATAAAACTGGGTATTAAATCTACCATTTTCCTTTATTTCTAGCCCAAAACTTTGACCCCGTGGGTTGGACTGAGGAAAATCAACGTGTCATATTGGTGCTGGGAAGACATGTCTCCCTTCACGAACACCCTGCTCCAGTGGCTTCCCAATGAACCAAGTGATGCTGGATTTTGTGGTTATTTAGCTGAGCCTTTCCAGCAGGGACTGAAGGCAGCAACGTGTATCAACGAAGTCAATGGCAGTGTCTGCGAAAGGCCAGGTAGTTACATCTAACTTGTGTGTCTCATAGGGAGCAGCTTGACTAAGAAGTATTTCTGTTTCCTAGAGAGTAGAGAGGATCCCATTCATCACACTTGAAACTAGCTGCATCATGACTTTGCCAAAGAAAAGTAGTTCTGAAAAAGTGTCCTGTGTAGGTGTTTCATACAGGAATAGGAGATTTTAAAAATAGCTCTAAATATGCTGTTAATTGTAAAATGCTTGAAGTACATTATAGTTTAATTATTTTTCTCTAAATTGCATACCTGAGTAGGACATTTAGGTTAATTATGGTATGGAGCAATCTCCTGTTTAAAAAAAACAAAAAAAAAAAAATAAAAGCTACTTTCCAATTGAGCTCTCCTTTCTCCCCTCCCCTGCTCCATAGCCAGAGGAAGATTTTATCAAATTTTGAAATTAATTGGGCAAGACACTTTGGACATATGAGAACTTTGAAAAAGAAGCTATTTGCTTTTGGGAAAAGTCTTCTAGCTTTGTTGGAACTGCATATCTTTTAAAAAGGTTTCGTCTGTTAACTCTCCATTATAGCTGATTATTTCTGAATACCAACTAGTGCCTCTTTAAGTTTTAAGAAAGTTGGCTGCTTACATAGAAATTTCTAAGTAAGCTATACTACTTGAAATCATTCTTTGTGGAAGAGCAGAATACAGATCATGAATGTAGAACCTGAACTCAAAATTTTGTATATTTTAACTTGAGGCATTTTGAATCGGTCTAAGCTTTAACTTACTTTTTATGGTCTGAGAATAGTCACTTGAAACAGATGATAAAGCACTGGCTCACACCAGAAACTCCTGAGTTAGTTCTGCTTTCAATACTCATTTTATGTGTGGAACTGCTCAAATAACTTAAAACATATCCCAGTGTGCTCACATAAAAAGTGGGGCTTCTTCCCAATGCTTCAGCTGGGACCATAGTGAAGGAACACATCAACAGACCTGCAGAGACAAGAAAAGCACATTCATAACCCTATAGAAATTGTTTTTAAGGTGGATACTTTAAAAAGCATTAACACTTATGAAGGATACGTAATAAGAGAAATGATTTTACAGTACTTGCTGTGTTTCTCATATTCACCGTGGTAGAAGGTATTTCCAGCTCCATCCAGCCCATGTTGTGGTTTATCCCCAGTGGGCTGGGGGAGAGAATTGGGGAAAAAAACTCGTGGGTTGAGATAAAAACAGTTAATAGGACAGCAAGAGAAAAAGAAACAACAATGATAACAGCAATAATAATACCGGTAAAGGAATGTACAAAAACGGGTGATGCCCAATACAGCAATTGCTCACCACCCGGTGATCGACAGTCCGTCCCCGAGCAGCGATTCTCGCCCCCCCCGGCCAACTCCAGTTTATGTACTGGGCATGACATCATATGGTATGGAATATCCCTGTGGCCAGCCTGGGTCACTGTCCTGGCCATGTCCCCTCCCAGCTCCCCGCGCACCCCCAGCCTTCCTGCTGGCAGCCCAGCACGAGAAGCTGGGCTCTCCTTGAGTACTTAGCAACAACCCAAAACATCAGCACCCTATCAAGAGTTTTTCATCCCAAATCCAAAACACAGCCTCACACCAGCTTCTGTGAAGAAATCCAGCTCTATCCTGCCTGAAACCAGGACAGCCCACCACAAACGAAGTGTTTCAAGACCATGAGATGGAACCATTTTTCAGCCTGAATAGTAAACAGGGTTTTTATCTTCTGTCTTTTTATCTCGGGGCTTGTTACCTGTGTCTTGTTGGAAGAAAGCTGACTCTTGTCCTCCTGCCCACAGCTAACCACAGCGCCAAGCAGTGCCGCACGCCCTGCGCCCTGCGGACGCTGTGTGGGGAGTGTACGAGTGGCAGCTCCGAGTGCATGTGGTGCAGCAACATGAAACAGTGCGTGGACTCGAACGCTTACGTGGCCTCCTTCCCCTACGGGCAGTGCATGGAGTGGTACACCATGAGCAGCTGTCCACGTGAGTACTTGCTTCTGCCTCTTGACGGGAGGGACGGAGTCTTTTTGCTAGCAAAAGGTCATCAAGCTCTGCACATGGGTTATACTGAAAATCCCCTGGGTGAAGGTACCTGAGCCCAGGAGCTCAGTGTGTGCGGCTCCATCCTGCGCTATATTCTGCCTCATGTAAAGCATTTAATGCTTTTAGAATTAGGTCCCCGTTATGGGAACTATCAATTCAACTATATGGCAGAAAGTCAAGGCTTTCAAGTGAGATGATGAAATCTCCAGGTTTTTTTTCAGAGAGAGAAGTACTTGTTTCATTATTTGAATTCCTACCATTCGAATTAATTGTTACCTAATTTCATGTGATGAACTTCTTTTTGTATCTCTTTTATTCACATATGGAGCCATGTAATTTAATGTTAGATTATATTTATCAAATCCAAATTAAGGTTTACACGAGTGTTTTATTCTGAAACACTGCACATAGCCCACAGTAGGAATTTCTAACTTTATTTTGAATAAATTACTTATTTTTTCCCCTTTTAGGTAGGTGTGAGAAAACTGCAGAAGAATTATGGTACTTTAGAATATTGCATTTTGTTTTCAAACTGGGGTGAAATAGTCTAGAAATTTAAAAAATAGCCAAAACAATTTTATAAATTATTTTTATTTATGTTGAATTCTTTAGGAGCTGAGTGTGGGCAGGGGACTCAGGAAGGCCAGGGCTCTCGGGGTAGCAGACGGAGAGGAGTGCGTATGTTCCCCGGGAGGGAAGTTGGGCAGTTTGGGTTGATGCAGTTGCTCCAGGAACTTTTGGAAGCTGATGAGAATAAGCTGAGTAGCTCAAAGTGTTGCAAAATAACAGATGGAGAAAATGAGTTTTAGGTAACTGTCAAGCATGACAGTGTGAACTTCCCGTATAGCCCGAAGTCAAAAGTTGGAGGAAGCATCAGGCAGGAGATGAGTAAGCTGAAGTAATGAAAAACAATGTTTTTCTACTACTTTTTTTTTTTAGGCAAATATTGTCGATTAAAACATCGAGATAGAAAGTCTGCTCATCTTGGAACACCAAGAATTTACTCCATATTTTTTAAGATGGCATTGGGAAAGAAATAGAAAAACTTCTCTATATATAAAGAGTTTGTCACCCCTGAAATACAGTCCCATTTGAGAAAGGAACAGTAAAAGGCTGGCGATGGCTTTTCCTTGAGTTAGTCGACTGCTGAGCCCAGGGGACCTGCATGTGGCACTCTGAGCATCCTAAGATGACACATTTTATTCTACACGTGTATTCTCTGCTTTTTGACTCAGATAAATACTTGAAATAGTAGTGTGTGATATTAAAACATGTGGCAAGAAGAGAGTCAAAGCGAGTATCTGATCCATTGTAAATCGATCAGAGAACTTTTGTAGTTGGGAGCATTAACCTCTGGTATTAGTGGGTGGTGTTTAATGTTTAGAAAAACTTCACATGTGTATTGTGTTGTTTCATAACTCACTGATTAATTCAACCTTTGTGTTAATAGTTATCTTAGATTCTAGAATAAATATGCTGATAGGAATGAAAATATATATACATGTGTAACTGTGAATATCAGAATAAGTTTTTACAGATTTGGCAAGATAAATACTTAAGGTCGCAGAAGGCATGCAAGGGTTTCTGCCTTCACTGTCACCTTTGTTCTGGGTCACTGATTTATTCCACAATTTGATGTCTGTTTTTTTTAATAGCTGAAAACTGTTCAGGCTACTGCACGTGTGCTCACTGTTTGGAGCAGCCTGGCTGCGGCTGGTGCACTGATCCGAGCAACACCGGCAAGGGCAAGTGCATCGAAGGCTCCTATAGAGGTCCAGTCAAGATGCCAACCCCATCCACAGCAGGGAAACACAGCTTGGAGCCCGTCCTTAATGTCAGCATGTGTCCTGTGGAGAACAACTATAACTGGTCTTTTATTCAGTGTCCAGGTAAATGAGCAATGGTTAATTGTTCAAACATTTCAGCCACAGCAGCAATTAAATGCAAAGGGAAAGACTTTTTAAGACTGTAGTGATGTCTGTGTTCCCTCTTGTTAATGGAGGGAGGAAAAGAGCTTGGAAGGCAAACAAGAAATAATGCATTTTGAGATGGAAATTGTTGTGCGGGTATCTGTGAGCTGCATGAAGACTTACCTATGCATTACTCTAGAGAAATTTTTCCTTTCCCTACAAACCTTTACCGACTTCTAAACTTTTGTTTATTTATTGGTTTTACGGTTGCTTGAAAGAAAAGCAGTTCTTTCTCTGAAGGTTGATTTAATTGATAGCAATGCTCAGGGTGATTCTGAAATAACATTTTTGACACCAAACATATAGGATAAAATTACTTGTACTGCTGCTAAACCCTTTCTTCCCTGTTCCTCCATGTAAACCTGTCCCACCAGCTGCTTCCAGTCCTGTCTGTCCAATATGGATCTAAAGTTTTGGAGTTCAGTTTTTCACGTATTATTTTAAATATCAGGTTTTCAGTACACACTTCTCTTTGAGTTCATGTATCGCTAGCAAGACTGCAGGAACATCTTTGGAAGGTGCATGAAATGGTTTCATTCAGCCTCTGCAGAGCACAGACTGCAGAGGCTCTATGTGAAGCGCTATACTTCAGCACAGATACTCATCCTTTTTTGTTTTCTTCAGCCTGCCAGTGTAATGGACACAGTAAATGTGTAAATGAAAGCATCTGTGAGAAGTGTGAAAATCTGACGACTGGAAAACACTGTGAAACTTGCATCTCGGGCTACTATGGTGATCCTACTAATGGAGGAACATGTCAGCGTAAGTGATGCCTTAAATCTTCCTGCGCTCAAGTCTTTGATGTTTTTCACTCTTTACTCATTTCTCTGCTATCTTAACTGAAATTATATCCTGATAATACATTTTTTTTCTTTCCTGCAAACGAGGCACAATCCTTGTTTTTTCAAATCAAAGATACGGAAACTGCTTGATGAAATTCTTTGACTTTCATTGCACAAGTTAAAGATGATTTTTTTACCCTCCTTTGTAAACTTTAAATGACCACAGTGAAAAATGTGTGCATTTTAGTGTTTGATCCTGTTTTGAAAAGAAACAATGTTAATCCCAATGTCTTGAACAAATTTCTGCTTATCTAAATTTCATTTTCTATCGCATTTGGTTAATGCGTTGTGCATTCATTGTTGTAAGTGATTCATAAAAGGCTTGCCATATTTCACTGAGGAGTTGGCTGGATTTCAGTTGAGGATTAGGTGATCCCTGTTAAAATTGCATTTTAAGTTTGTAAAGTGCTTTGAGACTCTTTGGCACAAAGAACTTTTTTTGGTTTTGCAAGATCCTGTTAACAAACTGGGGAAAAAATCTTGAAGGACCAATACAGGTAATACTGAGAAATGAAAATAAAAGATTTGGAGTTTTACGCTTGAACCTTGCAACGTTACTCTGAACTATTGTGAATTTTGTAGTGTTGTATCATGGGGAGACCAGTTGTAAACCAGAATCCAGCTGTGATAGGTGATACGCAGATGTAAGGGAAGGTGCTTCTTTCTCCGAAGAGCTTTAATGGAGTATAGTTAGGCATGCCAGAAGAATTAAGTGAAGGGGATTAATGAGGGGACACTGAAGACTTTGAGTTGCTTCTTCCAAGTGTGGAGACAATCCAGTAGAAAGTACTTGGAAATTCATTTAGTATGGTTACTGGAAGTAGCATCAACCTTTGGGATGAAGATGAGAGTCAGTAGCTGGAGCATGAACGCCCCGTTTCCTAAAGCAAGAGCTAGGTGATGTTTGAGGCCATGAAGAAGAACCTCCCAACAGACAGATTCAAGGAAGGGGGTGAAAAGATCACAGACAGGGACAAGGCTGCCATACTTACAGAAAAGGGTGTTGCAGTAGCTGGGATACGAAATTACAACAGACAGCACAATGGCACGGGGACAAAGGAGAAGGTGCATCTCTGACACTTTATTTCAGAACGTTATCTGCAAGATTAAATACTGCTGATATTCGTAAACTCATTTCATGTGAAGATAATTTGAAGTGCAGGAATGAATAAATTGAGACTGAGTTGGCCTGAGAAAATAAATAATTCTACTCTGAGCATTCAGGTTTAATCATTGAATCACAACGTGCCTTTTGATATTTGTTGCTTTTCTATGCGTGTGGAAATTGAGAGTAAGTTACTTTGGACTCTTTCGCATGAGAATTGTCCAAAAATGGTTTGTTGCTGAGATAATGGATGATAGACTAAAGTCATCCAGATGCCTGAAAAAGAAATTAGAAAATGTGTTGAGAGACTGTGGAACAGCATTCATTCGTTATCTGATGAAACTAGTAGCTCATGTCAAAAGTGCTTTGCTCTCAAGTGCTTTGGGCCCAGGTTTTTAATTTTCTGTGATTTAACGCTATTTACTGTGAAGGCAAAAGGATGAGGGAAGCAGGAAACTGGGCAAAAAGACTGAGGTGGATCAGAAGAGGGAGAATGAGAGAAAATCATCCTACCTGATGCAGCCAGAGCGACTGCTGGCCATTAGTAATTCTTGCTTGATGGAAAGATTTCCAGAGAGGAATTTTTAAGGTGAGGATCTGCTGAGAGGCAAAAGAGCCAGCTCCTGCTTTTTCCGTCCTCTGAGCCATGGTCCTTCCTTCCCTTCCCATTAATGATGTGCTGATTCCACTCTTTTTGTGTATTTATGTGTAATGTTGTGTGCTGCTGTTTTTAGAGCCCACAGTCACATCCGTGCTGGAGATGGCTGTTGGTACAACTCCATCCTGATGCACAAGCATCCGTGCGTTTGCACACTTGACACCTAGTGTGAGTCCTGGTACTTTGAGGTGCAGATTTGCAGTGTTAACTCAGAGGCCCCAGCAGCATGAGGACCATAAATATCCTCAAAATGGCAAATATTCAGTGCTGAAAAAAGTGTTAGTGTTTGGTGTTTTCTGTTCTGCTGAGCTACAGGGAATTTGAGCGACGCGTTGGGATAGCAGTAGCCTTTCAAACAGGTAAGGGGGGTTCAAAAGCCAGGGAGGAATAAAAAGAGTGGATGGAATAAGACTCCTACTATTTCTGCTGCTGTGTGCCACCAGGGCAGGTGAACGTTGCTGTATTGCTTGTGTTGAAAAATTTTTAACAAACTGCAGTTATTTTTCTGAAGGAATTGTTTGCATATCATCATAGGCATTGGTGTTTGTGGAGCTGGGCAGATAATAACTAATTGGTAGGTAAATTACTCCTCAGCGGTTGCTTTTAGGAAGTGTCCAACGTAGCGAAGTGTTAATCGGGAAGGGCAGGAAATGCAGCACATCAAGTGTAAAAATAGCTGCAAGGTGCTTTCTCTGCATTCAGGGTTTTTTGAGTTTTCTGATTAAAGTTTCACATGAAAATATGCTAGCGGTAGATAAGGAAGTTATTTGCAAGAGAACGGAAGGCTCTATTATGCCTGAAATCAGATTGCTGCTGCAGGAGCGCTTCTGAACACCTCCGTGGAGCATTTGCTGGTGGCCCACGATGAGCTGCTGGTGCCGCGGTCCTGCCTGGTCCCCCCTCCTAGGGCTGCATGGGGGCCTTGGAGGACGGCTCAAGCATTTAGCATGGAAAAACGATGTTGGGCAGGTGGGTGATGCCGTTGCCGTTGGGGTGCTGGACCGTTACAAATACAGGAAGAGGAGCGGCGTTTCCCGTGACCATTGCTGAATGAGTCTTTGACCCACGGTTTCTGAAGAGGGTTGAAGGAGACTTGCTGTAAGGTGGTTCATCGTCAGACTGTCACCATGCTTCACAGTCAAAAAGCCATTTCCAATAATTTTGGCTTTCTGCTCTAGCATCAGGCTCTGGAGGCAAAGTTTCATTTTTAGACTCCAGCGAGAGTGTCTAGTACATTTTGTCAGTAGTTTGTTTCCAAACTTCATACTTGTTTGAAAAGCCATGAGAAAATTTCTCATGTGTGCATAGTCTAGTTCTTTAGTGAATGATCTCTAGTTACAGGGCTCATAGGAAAATGAATACATAAATAGACTCTGTTGTTTTAAGTAGGGATATTTGAGTCTCCAGTCGTCTTGATAAGCATGTGGCTAAAGAGCAGGGTGAGGAAGCATTAATGTTAGTGCTCAAGGTACTGTGATCTGTGTCTAAACAACATGAAATTTGAAATTTCTCCTAATTTTTATGTATGTTAATGTTGAATATTGATCAAATTTCACTTTGCTTACCTTTTGTAAAGCATAAGGAAGGAAGTACGAGACATTCTCAGTAGTATTAAGAACTATTTTTTTTAAAGTACCTCTAATGAGAACTGTATTTGCTTCACAGAATACAATTACTTTGTCAAATCTTCATTCAGTCTACTTGTTTCCACAATAGGCCTTCATACTGCTTCATATTTTGTTCCGTGTTGCTGCTAGGAAACCACTCATTCACATCTGAGAAGCACAACTAAGCGTCCCTGATACAATATAGCTTCCATTATCTGCCACTATAAAGAAGCCATCAAAAGGATTAATAAAACAAGGTCCAAGGTTGGCAAGGATGTTCAGGATGGGAACTTCATGTCTAAGAATCTGCCGGTACATTGAGTGGCACATGTCTTAATGAGAAGGCATGTGTCGTCTCAACAAGGAGGCACTGGCCTTTAAAGCGTACTATTTCCAGCAAGCTCAGGGACTGCAAATCTTCTCTTTCTGTACTTTTTCCCTTCTTCCATTGAATGCTCTCCCATGCACAGCTCCAGACGAATGCATCTTCCAGTTCATTCGTAGAACAACTTCTAAAAGGCAGCTACCTTCCAGGAAAAGTTAATATATACATCCTTCTAGTTATAGAGAACTTTATATCAAAGATAACTGCTTGGGTTGGATTTGTTCTTGTTTGTGTTTTGCGGTTATTTTTTTGCATGTACCTCCTCTACTTCTTTACGACCAAAGGTCTCAAAGTGTGTCAATGTTAGCATTTTAATTTGAATCGGGAGCATTCATTTCAAGCAAATCTCCCGTACGTCCCCACTGTCATACTTCGGTTTCGAGCAGGCTCGGGGTGTATGAGCTGGTCTGTTGTGGGCATGCTGCAAACCTGATGTAGTCCAGCGGCACGCTGGTTTCCTTCAACCGCGACTCAGTGGCGTTCAGCTCACGGACCGGGCAGAAGCTATTCTAAAATAGATTGAGGCACGTGTGCCAAACTGCTTCCAGCATGGACATCGTGTTCTTAGCACCAGCCCTTTTAGACTGCAGATGCGCTGACATTGTTGATAATGGCATTATTTTCTCAAAGGCTTATTTATTCTTAGAAAAAGCCCTGAAAGTACCATGAGCTTTGCTTTATTTGCAAAAACGGTCTCTCAAGAGTTATGAGTTTGACTGAAATGTGTTAGCAAGCCCAAAACTATTCCAAATATTGTCTTTTTCTTACCAGTTATGATATTCCTAGTGCTAACAAGAGGGGAAGCTAAATGAATTTTTGAGGCTAAAAAGCACAGTCTGATCATGATTTCAAATAAAACATCAGTCCTGGAGCCTGCACTCACTCTGTTTTGACACACAGTTCTATTTTTGGCTGCCTTCTGTATCACAAAGAAACCAAAGAGTACCAAATGGGTTTTTATATGCACTTTAATTGTTGATGTATCTCAGTTTGGCAACTAAAAAACTTAATTGCCATCAAATCTGTTTCTCTTGCTTCATTCAACATTGAATCTTTTTCCCCCTCTGCTCAACAGCTTGCAAGTGCAATGGCCACGCGTCTGTCTGCAACACAAACACAGGGAAATGTTTCTGCACTACCAAGGGAATAAAAGGAGACGAGTGTCAACTGTGAGTTCGTTTCACTTTGTTATTTGAAATCAAAAGGCTGTGCATATAGCGATATAGAACACCTAACTTTTTTTAATGATTGTATTTATGTGTCTGCTCATCTCTTCCTGCTGGCAGTTGACTAACTTCATTGATGGTGCAGCCAGCTGTGCTTCCGCTGGGGGAATAACATGAACAAAATGATTTCCTGAAGATTTCTAAGATTTTTAAGAACATTTCAACTGGCAATGTCATGCAGAAGGGATGGGGTGAAAAAACAATGTCCACACTCCCCAGACTATACATACCGCTTTGCTTTGTCCCTCAATAGTTTCTTTTTCATTGGTAGATTTTTACTGTCTGTGCCCTCTGCTGTTCTGGGGAGAAGTGTAAATATAGCTGAAATAAGACTTTGACATTCAACCATTTTAATGGAGCAGCTTCAGAGCAAAAAATTTTCTGAAGGTTTCTCTCTAACATAACAGAAATGCTTTTAGTGTAATGTTAGTGGAAATAATTTCATTCCAAATAATTTCATTGCCAGGTTTATTTTCAAAGTGTTGCTCACATGAGTAAACGTTTCTAGGACTAGAATCCTGGAATAGCCATAAATGTAAATGGAAGCTTTTGTTTTTGACTGTAGTAATCCAGTTCCATGCATTGTGAAGAGCTAATAAATACATTCCAAGTGGATGCAAATGTTAATATCTAGAATTTTGTATTTCATTTTTACTGCATACTAGCCTGACTTGCAGGGATCATGGAATTTTTTCAGCAGCCCAGTATAGCTCAGACATGCATCTTTTATTTTTAATTGTGTACTGTTGTCAGCACAGGTGGCGTTTTCTGATTTTTAGTGGCTGAGAATAAATAGAACTGAAAAAAATCCATTTATTAAAAAATATGTGTTTTTCTTTAGGTGTGAAGTCGAAAATAGATATCAGGGAAATCCACTTAAAGGAACATGTTACTGTGAGTACTCTTGGGATTTTGTTTGGAGATAAAAAATGTGTTTGAGGTTTAAAATATCTTATTTAAAACTAGTTGCCTCAGCATCTATTTAAAGGACAGGAGATTAAAGGAGGAACTAAAAATAGTTTTAAAAAACTTTCATGAAGTTTTCACAACAGTATTGTTTAAAGAGAATAAAAATACTCTTCTTGATAAGGTCTGTGTGATGGCTGGATCTTTCAAAACAAACTTTTGAATGTGTTTTACGTGACTTTGAAATGAAATCTCATCTCTGGAGAATATTCTACAATATATACCTAATAAGTCAAAACCAAAGCATGTCTTCAGAATTTTTATAAGTGCAAAATACTATTTTTTAGAAATTCTGTTCCGTGTTAGAATTGGTAAGGTTTCAAAATTGCAACGTTTCCTCTGAAATGAACAGTTGTATTCTCATGCAATTTGAGAAGACACGTTGCCAAGATTCAGATTACTTAATGGAAACTCTCCAGCTTCTATTTGCAAATATTAACAATCAGCATACTGGCAGGCATGGCTAGATGTAATCTTAAATTACATTAAGATGGAAGTCTCAAATAGTGTTTTTGTGCAACACAAAAATTATCAACATGCTGTATTTAGCAAATTTGAATTCTGCTTGTGCAGCTAAACAAGGGCACTGATGGCTTCACATGGCAGTCTCACAGCAAGGGTGACCTAATTCACTGCTGCCAGTGGCAGGGGTGGTAAAGTGGGCAAAAAGGGGAAAAAGGCAGAACTTTACAACTCTTACAGGAGCAACCTTGTGCTGTACGGATTCAGTCTCGCTTGGTTTTCTTCCTTGAAAATTTCGGTCTTAGTGCTTCACAGGAGTTGTGGGTAGACATCAGGAGGTTGTCTAGCTTGCGTCTATCCAACGGGGGGTCTCCAGGAGGCAATAAGAGAAAAATAACACCTGGTGTTAATAAATAGCTTCATATTTATTATTGCTTGGGGTATCACTGCACGGGTTTGGGAGTATGTACAGGTCATAATACTGCATTTTAATAAAAGGATACTGAGCCTGGTGGATGTATCCCCAAAACTGACTGCACGCTGTCGATTAACAGAGAGGTAACAGCCCAGCCCTAGGCAGCCATGAGCATAGGAGGGCATACAGGTGGGCCAAAAACTGGTCCTGGCATGCCTGGACATGATGTGACCCAGAGTAGGATGGCAGCTGGGTCAATGACAAGTAGCTGCTCTGTAGAAATCCTCCCCATACAGTCCACTGATGTACAGAGACTTATCATGCGTGGAACTTAGTCCCGTCCCAAGTGGGGATTATACATTCTATTTTATTTGCTGTTATTGCCTTAGCACATGGAGGTACTGCAGTATGGAGAAAGTAAGAGTCTCGGCATGTTTTTTGCAATGTGTAGGTATGAGCAGTCATATAGATTAAGGCTGAAAGCTATTCCCTGGAAAATATAAGCAGAGTGTTCTTCTCTGCTAGTCTCAACTTAAAAAGAGGGGGTTTTGTCCCTTTTGTGTGGGATCATACATAGGTTGGAGTAATTTGTAACAATGTGGTGACTGAGTTGTGCTCTCAGTACAAGAAACACTTCAGCAATATCATGCTTTGATTTGCAGAAGTTTGTTTTATTCCAAGACACGGGGTAACTTTCTCCATGCATTTCTTACAGATACTCTTCTCATTGACTATCAGTTCACCTTCAGCCTTTCTCAAGAGGATGATCGCTATTACACAGCAATCAACTTTGTAGCAACACCCGAAGAGGTAAATTTTCTACTTTCCCTTTCAACTTCATCCTTTGGGTATACGTGTGTTGTCTCTTGGCCATGGAGGCAATGAATTGTTACATTTCTGCAAGTCTCTTTCTGTAGTCTCTTAAAATGGCATGTAAGTCCAGTTCCACAAAGCAACCAGAACTTTCTGAGCTTGGCTTGGCCATGCAGTTTCAAATCTTCCTGGTAAAATTGCATAAGGAACCACAGTTGATTCTTTACAGTTGTTTGAACAACTGCTGAGCAACTCTAGTTTTGCTTGTTTTTCACCCCATACCTTGTGTGTCTATTCTTCCTGATTTATTCTGCACACATGACTTGTTTTGTTCTTTATTATGCTTTCCTTGGGGAGGAGAACGCTGCTTTCACAAAAAGTAAAAAGTTTTTTGCTTGATGTGTTTGCTCCATGTTAATAAATAAAATTCCAAGAATTTTCTTCAGTGAAGATTTGCTGGGATACCGTACAGTAGAATTGTTGTCCTAAAAATGGATTTTCTTTCCGCCTCCCCCCAGCAAAACAGAGACCTGGACATGTTTATCAATGCATCGAAAAACTTCAACCTCAACATTACTTGGTCCACGAGTTTTGCAGGTAAAATAAGCATGATCTAAGTTGCCTGGTAGCTTGTTTCAGGTACCAGTTTTTGACGTGTCAAATTTAATTGGGGAAACTTTTGTTTTAACCTTTGAACTTGTTCTGTAATGGTCTTAAATGTCAGGCCTGGGGGCAGAAGTGAAATATCAGAAGGAACTATGTTTTTCCATCTTAATAGTGTCTTCTGGAAACATGGAAGATGCAAATTTGATTTTTAGTAATGTAGTATTTTGGTATACAGTGATTTTGATAATGCAGCACAACTTAAAATAGTAGTGTTCAGGTGAAAAAATTTTATAACAGTAAAATTCGAGATGCTTTGCCCTTTTTGTGTGCTATTGAAAATGTGCATTGAAGCATCTTTTCTTGCTAATTTTTAACATTTGAAAACAGCTGGCACGCAGGCTGGGGAAGAGATTCCAGTTGTTTCAAGAACCAATATAAAGGAGTACAAGGACAGTTTCTCCAATGAGAAATTTGATTTCCGCAACAATCCAAACATCACTTTCTTCGTTTATGTCAGCAATTTCACCTGGCCGATAAAAATACAGGTAGGAGCTCTTAAAGTGTGTATAATTTCTCTCAATGATGTGCCTTGTTTCATTCAAGCTGAGCCAGCTCTCAGTGTAATCTTGCAGCAGGCAAAGGGTTTTGAAGTTCCTGATTAAGAGCAAAAAGGTGCGTGATCTTCTGATGTTCTTTAGCCCAATGGATCTGAAAATGCACTGTGAAATACTGGGATGCTCGCTTATTAACAGGGCTATGTTCTAACGAGGTCTCTGACTTTAAATGTGTAGGTGTTGATGTTGAAGAAAACAGATTCATATAGCCAAAACCCAAACCTGGAATGTGAAAACAGAGGAAATGTACTTCGAGTCTCTCTTTAACATCTTGTTCTCAATGGGCATAGCTCAATGGCCATCCCCCTTTCTCCTTGTGCTCCCCAAGGCTGGTGGTACCTGCAGAATGAGATGAAGCTCATTCTTTCCCTTAATTCAGTGCAGTCAGTTAACACACGTGTTGCCTCAGGTGTCAGACTGTGGTAAGACTAGTGCTGAAGAAGCAGTGGATGAAGCTTGGTGGATTATGAAAACACTCATAGATCACAGACTGCAATCACAGAGACTCTGAACTGCTGCGGCAGCTAATAATTCAAAGAAACCTTGGCCACCTTCTTGCTCTGGGCTAAGTCAAGTATCAACTCGCAGTGTACTCAGTGATACGAGTGCTCTTTGAAGTACTAGGTCTGGAATGGAGATCTCAGATGAGGCTCTGTATATTTGAGTTCTGCCTTTTTTAAGAAGCTTGGTCAAATGTGGGAACCCGAGTTCTTCCATCTGCACCCGTATTCAACCAGTTGTTATGTGAAAGCTGACAACTTCACATTAATTTACTTGATACTTCAGACATATCAGTCACACAAACTTACCACAGGGGTCACTTCCGACAAAGATGGTGCACGTGATAATGTGGAGCAAGGAAATGTCCACCTGGAAAAAAGGTCCATAAGCTATAGTGATATTTTTCAAGGTATTTCATGAACTTTTAAAAAAATATATTAGGGATACTTGTGAAATGCCTGCATCACCTGGTAAAGATGGTGGGTTTTAAGTACTCAGGAAACTTTGTCTTGTTGATTGCACACTGGTAGATTTGATAGGCTGACTTTGGACTGCGTTTTGGTTCTTTTTAATATCACTTACAATATTGGTAATAATTTTCCAGCTGGAGAGTTTTTACTTTATAAATTGTTAAAGTCTCAGTTCGTTGTCAAGTCCTAATTTTTAGATACAGGGGAGTTTGCAAGAGCTGCAAACCTTTATGTCATTGGATACTCAAGCAGCAAGTACTAAACCTCGTTGTTTTAATTTAAGATAAATACTGATTTCAGTAGAGAAAGTAACATCCTGCATACAAAGGTGAGCAGTTGCATAATGATTTGTTGAAATATACAGCTTCTCTTTTAATCAAATTGTTAATCACAGGAGTCAGAAAAAAATGCATATTCTTTAACTTACAGGTTATATGTTGACTGATAGTTTACCTTCCCTAGTCAGGGCTGGACTGTACCTACCCTAAATTATTTGCTTTGCTATTTGTCGATGCAGAGCTGTGTTTTAGGACTCTGTAGATGTTTAAGAAGAGTGCTGTCTCCTGTTCCTTAAGCTCTCCTGTGTTTACTCCTACCAGTACTTACGATGAATTTCTGCTAGCTTTTCCTATGCCAGTGTTGTCACTGAGCTTAAATGTCCCCTCCATCTTCTTGTCTGGCAGCTGGGTCTCCTGCTTTCCCTGGATGAATTTGGACAGGTCATATCCTCTCTTAGCCCTCAGTGTGTGTTTGTTGGCTTAAGCAAGACAAACGCTCATCATCTTGTTTTGTGAAACAGGCTGCTCAGGTTCGGTTGCCTCATTTGTTTTTCCTCATCTCGCCTGTACAGTTTTGGTCAGCCATGTACAAGGCCATGGAGGTCAGGTCTCACCATTGCCATGTACAGCAGTATCTCTAGGTTCCTTATGGAACTTTTAGGTCCTTTTATGGCAGTATTTTGCTTTGTTTGTTCTCATGACTGTGGCAATTAATTGTTATTATTCATTTTAATATGGACTAATATACCCTGTTCTTCTGCATCGTTGGTTTCCAACTGATGAGCTCCCAGTCTTGATAGTGAACGTTCTTCTTAGTCCCTGACAGCATCATAAAATGTTATCCCCCTGCTGTTACTGGGCAATATTCCCAGCCCTGAAGACCATCTAGGTGTTCTTCTCTGTTGTTCTTTTCTGTGTTTTTATTGATGATCTCCTTCTACTTTGTCAGCAGATGGTGCAATTAGGATACTTTCTTTCTGGGTCTGTGTCATTAAAATGTCAAAGTCTGTCCAGATGCCATCCTTGAACTAACTTCTGTCCCCCTTAACCGCTACGATTCTTGAAATAATCTTCACCATCTTTATCTCCCCCAGGTATTTCCAATGTATTGAGAGCCATAATGGAATTTGGTTAGCTCAGCTGTAGTTCCTAGGTCTGTACAATTAATTATTTTTACAGACAGAAAATACTGGGTTGGCAGAACACAGATTACTGTTGTCAGCTCTATTGCTTGTTGAATTCAGTTTTTCATTTATTCCTTCAGTTCTTTTATTCAGAACTTGTCCTGAAACTTTGCATGCTGTCGAGGTCTTGGGAGCACGAATATCTAGATTCTCCCTCCTCCTCTAAATACAAGTTTTAAATTTTCCTCAGTGCCATGCTGAGCTGGTAGATTGCTTTAACAGCCTTGCTAACCAGAGCCGCTATTTCTTGTGCCATTTCTTTCAGAGTGCTGGGATGCATGCTGTCTGCTTTCGCTGACTTTGAACACATCGAAACATCTGAGTTTTGTCTCCACCTTGGTTGTGGACCTTTTTATAACCTTGTTCCCAGTAGACACTTTGCCTTGCACCGATGTTCAGTGTCCTTGTCCATGATGAAAACTCTAGTTTTAGGGATGTAGCTGATTGGTTTTAATCAATTGCCTATTCTTACAGCGTACTCTCTTCCCTTCCACCTTCTGGTCTCCTTTACTTGTGTGGCTGAAACACCTCTTGCTATTTTGTTTATCATTTGCTGAGGTCTAGCTCAGCTTGACATTGGTGGTTCTTATTTTATCACTGAACTACTTGCTGGCTTCTTGCTAATGAATCCTTTCCTCTCCATAATACATAGACTCTGTAATTGTTCCTAATGTCCTTTTTGTGGTTAGTTCTGAGGATACAGCTTTCAAGTAGTTCTGCATCTTTGACCTGAGAGAAATACTTAGATGGCTGCTTTCCCATTCCTTATCTCCTTAGTCCACTTGATTTTACTGTCTTATTTAATTTCTTGTTGTTCAAAAGAGTGAGCTTGGATTCTCTTGCAATACTTACCTCCTTTTATCCTTAATTTAATATGAATTTGCTTGTCTGCACTCAATCCAAGGTAATTTTATATCACCAGCTACTCTTAATGTCCTTGTTACTTGCCAAAACAAAGTCTAAAATAGCATCAGCTCTTACTGGTTGAGACACCCTTTTTGTGAAGAAGTCTGGCAGCAATATCGCATGCTGAAATATGTGGTCCTTACAGTTTCTATTAGCTTGCTCTTCAGTTCATAGCTGAGAAACTTTTTTCCCCAAATTGATGTTTTTCTGTCATCTTTCTCGAAATACCTATTGGTGTTGAATGTCTCCATCCTTTCTCACGTTTGCAGTAGCAGTTCTTTGTTACTTTGCTATGGCTTTGTCGTCCTTCTCCAGGAAGCCCACCTGCACCTCCTTTTGCTGGACATCTTACCATAGCTCAGCACAGCATTCCTCCCTCCTTTCTCGCAGCAACCCTGCAGCATTGCTCGTTTGTGTGTGAGAGAAAACCAGTTTAACAGTTGTTGGGGATGCAAGTCTGCATTTTGCATTCCTAAATCTGACAAATAGCAGAGTCTTCTTCAGAGAATTCCAGTCTGGTTGAGGTTGGAAGGGACCTCTGGAGGCCATCTAGTCCAGCCTCCTGCTCAAACAGGGCCACCTAGAGCAAGTAGCCCAGGACTATGTCCAGGCAGCTTTTGATTATCTCCAAGGATGAAGATTCCACAACCTCCCTGGGCAAACTGTGCCAGTGCTTGGTCACCCTCTCAGTCAAAAAGTGTTTCCTGATGTTGAGACAGACCCTCCTGTGTTTCAGTTTGTGCTCATTGCCCCTTGTCCTGTGACTGGGCAGCACTGGAAAGAGCCTGGCTCCGTCCTCCTTGCAGCCTCTCTCAGGTATTTACGGACATTGATGAGACCCCCCCCATCCCGGGCCTTCTCCAGGCTGAACAGTCCCAACCCGGTCAGCCTTCCCTCACAGAAGAGATGCTCCAGTCCCTTCATCATCTTTATGGCCCGTTGTTGGACACTGTCCTGTGTGTCCATGTCTCTCTTGTGAGAGCTACTGGGGAGCCCAGAACTGGACCCAGTAGCCAGATGTAGCCTCACCAGCGCTGAGTAGAGATGAAGGATCACCTCCCTTGAGCTGCTGGCAATGCTTTGTCTAATGCAACTGTTTCATGGTAAGGAAATACCATTGGCCTTCTTTGCAGCAAGGGCACATCGCTGGCTCGTGTTCAATTTGTTGTCTGTCAGAATCCCCGGGTCCTTTCCTGCCAAGCTGTTTTGCAGTTGGTTGGCCTCCAGCATATACTAGTGCCAAGGTTGTTCCTCCTCAAGGGCAGGACTTTGCACTTTTCCTTGTTGAACTTCATGAGGTTCCTCTTGGCCCGTTTCTCCAGCCTGTCGAGGTCCTTCTGAGTAGAAGCACAACCCTCTGGTGTATCAGCCGCTTCTCCCAGTTTGCTGTCGCCTGCAAACCTGCTGGGGGTACACTCTGCTGCATCATCCAGATGATTAATGAAGATGTTAAAGTAGGACCAGACCCAATATTGACTCCTGGGGTGCACTGCTAGTCACTGGCCTCCAGCAGGACTTCATGCCACCGGTCACCACCCCCTGGGCCCAACCATTCGGCCAGTTTTCAATCCACCTCACTCTCTCTTCATCTTTACCTGCATTTGCTAGCTCTGCTCTCGTGAGGGCTGTCGTGTCTCCTTCACAAAGAGCGTGTAGCCATATAGCTCTGCTTTTGGCTTTACTTTAAGTCCATTCTCTATCTGGTGTAACTGTGCTGTCAGATTTGATGCCACATGAAAGCTTTTCTGGATGCTAAGACACTACACAGTTTGACATTGTGCTTCTCACACTACCCAGGGGTACTGCTTTACTCTTAACATTTCTTTTCCCTCCTCACCATCCTAATAAATTTTTTTCAGTGCAGTTGATGAGTAGGAGATGGTATTATGGAAAGAAATGGTTCCATAGAGGAAAAACTAGAGAAAAGTCAGTAAAAAGAGTATGATTTGTTTCCAGGACTCACTGTGTCCTTTCAAGTCTTGTGCAATCTTCCATGGTGGATTGAGCTGCCCTCAATTGCCCTTAATTGCAATCTGTGTTCCTACCTGTCCTTTCTGTACCTCTTTACTTGCTTTTCCTATTTTTCCCTTTTTTGTAAAGTCTTGGCTCTCTGGTAGAAGTTTATCTTCAATCAGATAAAATAGAAGATAACTCAAGGTATGGATTTTGGGGACAAAGGCTTCCCAGGAGTTGATCCGTGACTGGGGTTCACTATAAGATTTAAAGTAGAGCCGCAGGGTGACCCCTCTGCTTTCCTGACTGCTCCTTCAGCACTCACCCCGTGCTCCCTTCTTCTCAGGAATATTTTTTACTCAGACCTTTCCCATACTTCTTTCTTTTTCTAAGTGGTCGTCCCCTATTTCATTGCATAAAAGTTCATATGAAGTAGGGTTTAGTCCTTCAGGACGAGCCGACTCATTAATTAAAATGACATGTTGCAGTATGGCCAGGATGCAAACTGTTTTTCTTATCTCAGAGACCGCCTCCCCCGGTTCTGCTCATTGCAGTTACATCGTTAAACTTTTTGTGGCTACAGAACATGTTTCAATTTCCCTTTTGAAATGAGAGTGTTTTTAATATAAGTAGTATGATGAAGTCAGTGAAAATTCTACTACTGCCAGACTGCTGGAAAATATTCTCTGTGTGTGTGTGTGTGCGTCACCTTGCAGCTGGCGCGTGTGTTTGGTCTGTTCCTGTGCAGTGCAGCGTGTCCAACTGGTATTTAGGAATTGTTGTTTGTTTGAGTATCGTAATAAACAGTCATTGTATGTATGCTCTCTTATCCTGGCTTATTTGCAGTTTAGATACAGTAGAAGTATCTGAACAGAAGTGTTTCTGTATATACATAATCTTGCAACAGAGAACTTCAGAAATGTAGAGTCGGTACTGCAGAGCAATTGATCTACGATCCACATTTTGTTTAACGTTATTCTGAAGTCCTCGACTGAAATCTGTCTCTCTTTACCTCTTCCTTGCCTGTTAAAGTCGGGACTTGGAGAGTATAAATGCTCTTTTGTGTTAGAGATAGCTGTGTCCCTGCCAATGCTGAATTCTGGCTTTCTTTTTTTTTTTCCCCTTCTTGCTCCACCTCTCTTCAAAACCACTTCAGTTAGGGGTTTTTTTAAGTATATTGGTTTAGGATGTCTTTCCCTGCCTGCTTTAATGACTTGAAATGATTATTTTGTAAGAGAACTAAAGCTGCAAAATGCAGAAAACCTTCAAAAAACAGAAGTCTGCCTCCTCATACCTCCTGTCTGAGTGGTATGAAAGCTACATTGTGGAGTTCGCTTAAAACCTTAGCTTGCCAAGCTTTCTTGAAAACCCAGGTAAGGTCTTGTCGAAAACGCCTTGAAATTTCCGTTCTCTCTACTTTGCGCCTCCTCTCTGCTGACAAACCTCGTCTGGCACAGCACAGTGACTTCAGAAGCGTTGTGCAAAGCCTGGCTGTTCACCTTTCTCTCTCTTACTTGGAAAGCACTGTGCTAAATATTCGTTATCTTCCACCAAACTTGAGGAACCGAGAGCACGTCCTTTAGAAAGGGACACTGGTGGATGTTGTTAGGGTTAATGTTTTCATGTAGTCGTGTAAATGTAATATGATCTCCCCCCCCTTTTTTTTTCTGTTTTCTTAATTTTTGTTGTAAGTTTGCTTTGTTATTCATTCAAAATATACCTCAGATTAGAAAAGAGCTATAACATGCAAATAAGGAGCTCTGTAATATTGCAATAAGAAGCAACGGAATTCAATGCAGAAGCTTTCAGAGGACTTCTTTCCGTGGGTTTCCATCCAGACAAAAGCTCATTCAGCGGTGAAACTTCAGTTCTGGAGCTGACAAGTAGTTAATGCTGAGAATTTGAAACTCTCTTTGTGTAAACGTCAGCAGTTTTTAACAATGTTTAAACTACCATGTATTTACCTGGAACAGATTCCAGTGAGTCCCTCTCCTGAATGCACGGGGGTGAAAATTAGAGTTGATAATATAGCTAACTTCAAACTCCCTTTTTAATGGGGTTTTAATGTAAGCTTTCTGCTCCATTACAGCTTACTGTTGATGGTGTTTTCTACCACTCACTAAATATAAACTTGTGTTCTTGTCTTGTTTCGTACCCAAACTATTGTTTTCATTAACGTTCTGTCCCACTTGATTTTAGATTTTTTTCTCCCAGATTCAGAGCCCTCGCTACGAAGCCTTTTGCCTTGATCTCTACTTTCTGAGTATATGTAAGAAGCCTTGGAGCTGATTAAGGAAAAAAACACTGTTTGTAATTGTATCATTAACTGGCAATTGCCTCCTCTCTTTCC
>NW_010529864.1:47871-50170 GCF_000687285.1 Phaethon lepturus
TCTTTCCCTCGCGTTGGTTGAAGTATTTTAATTTGAACGTGCTTAAACGTTAATTATGAGCCAAATGCTTCAAGGAACAAAAAGAGGCAAACGGATTTTGCAGCCTCTTGCATACAAAATATACCATTTGCAAAATCTCGCTTAGATATTCATTATATATTGTTTGCTTGGCAATTCATCGTCATGTTGGGCCTCTAAGTGCCACCGTGACTACGTAGCATCACCGCACGTCCTTCTTGGTGGAGATCTGCAACAGCATTGGACAGCTTACACTGTTTGAGGACTGGAGGTGTTTGATAACCGGTGGGAAATTTTTAAGTCACTTAAATTGCTGCCTTCCATGCTGATTTCATGAAGGCTGTAGTAGAAAAATAGCTAAAATTGCCTCTGCTGTCTACATTTTTTAGTTTCTCAAACTTCTGCATGGGCTGTTGAAGCTTTTTTCTGGGTTCCGCCAGTTGATTTATTTCAGGATTGTGGGTCTATATAGTCCTTTCTAAAGCTTTATTCCTTTCTACAAAGAAAGTTAATGCACTGTAGACAGCTTAATTCAGCCCCATAATGTCTTGTCATAATTACTCTAGATATTTCAAAAGATGCTGTTTACTGTGATATGAAAATAATTGTGAACCCACTCAAAATGTTGAATTGCTGTCTAGTTCATCTGCTGAAATTGTGAATGGTGAACCGAAAGGTGGAAACAATTCATCTCTCAAATTGATTGCTGCTTTCCGAGGAGCTGCCAAAAGTTTAAGCACAGAAACAGTAACTAACACATGGGAGACCTGAAAATTGAGGACTGCCTCAAATGTGCTGTAATTAAATCAGCCTTTCGTTTGCAGCGCTTTTTCGGTGATGGAGCGGGTGGCTGTCACTAACCTGTGCGTATAGACTCTCGCGTCCGTGGATTACACAGCGTGCCTGCTGCTGTGTGTACAGAAACCACAGTGTGTGCTGTCCCAGGGAATGCAATGTAAACCATTACATGTAAACCTCTTGCATTATGTACTCTTTAATGAACTACCTTCCTTTGGGGCCCTCCTATCACTGCCTTACGTTGCTTTTCTTAACTTTGTCTTGGCACAGATATTGCCAGGAGGACTGCATCCAAGTTTTGAAGCAAAATACACATTTTAGTGCTCCAGTTAAGAGCTGTGCTGGTGCGATTGAATAAGATTCCAAATAGATGTGCGAGTACGATTCTGCTCTGAATAAAGCTTTCAGAAATGACACCTTCTTGGATTCACATGCTTTGTATGTTAGACCTGCGACTACTAATTTGGATACATTTTTATGGCCTTTTCTTCTTTCCTTACTTGTTAGTCTAAGGGAACAGCCTCAGCTCTGTTTATTCCCACGCATCAAAAGATTTCTGCTCTGCCTCTCATTGCAACCAAAGGGTTTGCTCTGGGATTGTATTATTTTTCACTAATGGCCTCCTTTGACCTGTAAAACAGTTCCCACTGGTTTAAAATGATATGCTGAAAATTAATGTAGAAATACAAGAAAGCAGATTCCCTTCATGTCTATTTGGCTTTGCAGAGGTAGCAATAACGCTGTAACTGTGTGTTTTTCTTAAGCCAGTGGATATTTCCTGTGTTAGTATGTAGGCGAAGTTCACGTGGAGCCATATGCTGCTGGTGTCAGCTGTATTTCAGAGTGGAGATTAATTATAAACTAGGCTGAGATTCTTCTAAGGAATGGCTCTTTGGCTGATGAAAGCAGACCCATTTTCTCTTATGCTGAATGTGGCTATTTAAGTGGGAAATAGTAGCCAATATTTTAGAAAGTGCCAGAAATTACATTCCTAAAAAGTCTTCACAATCCTCAGACAAAGCTCTTACTCTGATCTTTATCATCATTATTTTAATGTTTCATGGTTCTGGTGTCCAGCAGTATGTAAATACTGAAATCTTCCCAAGTTCTCATTTTTCAAAGGAAATCTCCTTCATTAAAGCAGTTTTGGATTGAACTTCTTCTTCTGCTCTTTCCCCATCCTGCTATTTTTATTGGCAGTGTTACCCATAAAACAACTGGTCTTCATTAGCATGAATCTTAATATCAGTTTCAATTAAGCTTTCATTTTACTAGCCATTCGGTTTTTAACATGGTTCTGGAAGTATTTGTTTTCTTGCAGATGTGTGGTTCTGGAAGTATTTGTTTTCTTGCAGATGTAAGTGATGGATGACACTTGGCTACAGCCAAGGAAAGCTTTGGGGTACCCTTAGCTCCTGCCAGGTGAGGAATATAGTACCCCTCCGCTTGAAAACGGAGCCGGAGGAATGCAGGATACCACGGT
>NW_010529864.1:50201-52489 GCF_000687285.1 Phaethon lepturus
TTTTACTTTAGGCTTTCAACCTTTTTAAGGTGATGAATATTGCCAGTGTTGATTCTCTCTAGGGTTACCTCTTTGACATTTACAGCCTAACTAAAAGACCTTGATAATGCATGTAATAAGATAGATCGAAGAAATGGTACCGCAGTTAAAAAGCGGGGTCTGTAACAGACTCTTAATACCCTGATTTGTCTCTGGAGGAAACATTAGGTGTTTGATACAGGGCATAAATACTCCTGAGGACTGGACATGGCCCGTGGAGTTTTCTAGCGTTTCTCTAAATTAATGTCATTGTGTAATCAAAAGCTACAGGCTAATCGAATGAAAGCTCTTGGTAAAGGGAAAGGGAAAGAAAAAATGTCTTTGTTGTTGGCCATAGAGAGTAAAATACATAGAGGTAGGTAGTGATTGCTTTGATAAAATAATTATGTAGACTTGAAACCCTACTGAAGATGGTGATCTTGATGGCTTTTCTCCCGGTTCTTCAGCATACCTCATGTGCGTTTAATTAGGAATAGACATAGGTGCGGAGGTGTTATCATCCTTAGCTCTCTGGGACCCTTCTGTTCCAAAAACATTCTTTTTCTTTTGCTTCTGAAAGCACTGGAATGGCAAAGTTGTTTGCTAATGATATCCCTTGCCTTAATTTACGTCTAACTGCAGGTGCTTTTGAGTCTCTTTGACTGCATCTCTCTCACTGTGGTGTGAGGCTTGCTTTAAACTGAACAATGAAACGTAAATCAGTTTGTTAATCTGATGAAATTTGCTGTTGAATGTAATTACTTTTGGAGACACACAATTACATGCTGATTTTTCAGAATAGGCAAACTGACATCTTCTGCTGGGGACAGAAAGATTTGAAACAGAACAGTAAAATGATACTTTAAAACATGAAACAGCTGCTTCCTTTTTATCTGCTCCTGCCTTCTTATTTTTGGCATCAACCGATGACATTTTTCTCCTTTTACAAGTTGTTCCTTTTCGTATTAAGTAGTATTTTTCTTAGCAGCTTTTTAAATCCTTAAAAACTGGGGTTTCTCTCAAAGGCAGTTAACCCTTGCTAGGATGTTGCAACTTCAGTACCTTTTTACTGGAGGTGGCGGCTTCAGCAACCTTGAAAATTGCTCATGCTAGATTTTCCCCAAGGGCTGTATTGTTGCATGGGATTTTTATCCTTTTACCTGACCATTGAAGTCTTGGGGTCGTATATCTACAACTTGAGCTATTCCTGGGATAAACAGTAGTAACTCATGTAACTTTGTTTGCGAGGTTTATTGTAAGATGTTCCTATAGCATTGGAAGTCTGATCGGGTGGCTGTTCTGAAACATTAGCTGCATAAATGAGAAAAGTTATAGGAGAAGGCGAGGGGGGGAGAGAAAGACTGAGATTCAGCTTTAATAATACCTTTAGGATTTCTTAGGATGAGTTTTTTTCCAGATATGAGAGTAAGATATGTATGGATTGTCCTTTTAAGGATTTTTTTTTCTTTAAGGTGCAGGGCTGGAAAGCATATTATCAAAAAAAAAGCAGAATTGATTTGCTATGGAAGCAAGGTCCACATTAGGCAATTAATTTCTCCTGGGTGAGGCCCAGGGTGATGTGCTGGTTGCTTGCAGTTGCTCTACGTGTCTGCTGAATAGCTTTTCTTGAAAATATAGCATGCCATTGCTGAATGTAAATGTAAACCTCCAGTTCAAATATATTTCAGAAAACGAGCAATGTGGGCCATTGCTGGGAAGCTTTTACAGCTACCAAAAGAGCTAGATATATTTCCTTACACAAAAGCTTATTTAAAGAGTCAAAGAATAGCAAGCAGACTTAATGAAGAGGAGAAAAGTGCACTGCCAATAAAATAGAAGAAGCCAGCATACTTAAATGCAGCAGTAGATATAGCCTGGCTAAACCACGGGGGAAAAATATATCCTGTACTAACACAGGGTAACAAAACCAGAAAGCCTCTGGCTTGTTTACAGAATCATTAAGGTTGGAAAAGACCTTCAAGATCATCAAGTCCAACCATCAACCCAACACCACCATGCCCACTAAACCATGTCCTGAAGTGCCACATCCACATGTTTTTTGAACACTTCCAGTGATGGTGACTCTACCACCTCCCTGGGCAGCCTGTTCCAGTGTTTGGCCACTCTCTCACTCACAGAATCACTAGGTTGGAAAGGACCTTCAAGATCATCAAGTCCAAACATTAATCCAGCGCCACCATGTCCCCTAAACCATGTCACTAAAGAATATCCAACCTAGACCTCCCCTGGCACAACTGGAGGCTGTTTCC
>NW_010529865.1:0-23887 GCF_000687285.1 Phaethon lepturus
CTAATGAAGTCAAAATGCATCATGTAGAAAAATTTTTTCAGATGAGCCTAGAAAATGCCTCTTCTTAACCCCCCTCAATCAAAAATAAGACAAACACAAATGGGCTGCAAAGAGAATACTCCAGCCTTTCCACTGTCCAAATAAGAACAGAAAACCTTTACCTGCAAATAATACTCTCCTTCAACAACATGTAGCCCATCAAAGGCACCCAGAACATAAATGTCATCTTTCTGCTTCTCCACCATCTTGTAATTCAGATGGCAACGGAGGTCCTGCTGGCAAATGGCACGATTTCCCTCGGATTCAGGGAGCTCCATGAAGGAGAAGAGATCATAGTAAACAACCCCACTGAAATAGTGGCCATTTGCTGGAAGCTGTTCGATCCTGCTGGCGTACAAGTTCCCGTTAACAGCAGCGGGATAGTCAGGAGACAGACATGAGTGTGAACTCAGTTCTGCCACCAAAAGGTGACCATTTTCCGTTTCCGTATTATAATGATATGCTCTCGGACCATCTGGGGTATAAATACTACTTCTTGCAAACACATAACACCAGAAAACTTTTAGTCTGAAAGCAAGTGTATGGTATAAGTAAGCAATCCTCACTAATTAAACATGTGGCAAATTTTATTCCAATGTTTACAAGATTGTTTTGAAATTAAATTAAGCCTTCACAGACTCCAATCCTAACCTAATGCTTTTTTCAATCAATGGAAAGTAGACCAAACTCTGATGTTTCGTGTATTGTGACAAGATTAGTGTACAAAGTATATGCTATTATATATGATTTAAGTGGCTGAAGCTATACATTCCTCACTGAGTTTAGCTGCATCAGAAATCAGTATTTCTGATTAAAATGAATGGTAACACTGTCAAGTAAAAAGACTTCTGTAAGGAAAATATATTACCAGAAGTCACATCTTTATGCAGCCTCTTTACTTAAATACATAAATCTTTAAACAATCCATCCATAAGGAATATGAGTTGTATGACATAGCATCATCAATGATTGAGAACTAAAGGAACGGAATGTATCCACTTTTATTTTGCAGGTAAAGTTTGGGGCTACATTTTAGCAGCAGCCGTAAGTTTCTCTCAATTCAGCAAGCACACACCCACAAAACCTGTGCTTGACTTCTAGTATCTGCTCAGGAAAAATACACAGTGAAAACAGAGTCTGAAAAAAAAAGAAAACGTGACACAAGGTCTTGAGCCCAGAAGTAATGTCTGCAGTCCTTACAAGAACATTTCTCAGAGTTAGGTTTCCACCTAGTGGAGAAAAAAAAGGTTGGGCCTTCACATGACCAAAACATTGCTAAACACCAGGGTCAGAAGATGAAGAACCACATGCATAAACTCTCAGGAGTGATCATTTTTAACTAAAGGTGTTATAGTCAACTTATGCATTTCTAAGTTCTTACATATCACATTTTGATTTCCTTTTTATCCGTACAAGTTCTCTTGTCCTAATCCTGTTGACATGTGCATGCATGCCTAAAGCTGATGGGAATTTCTGCTCAGGTCAACTGTACTACATAGATAGAAATGTTGCCCATGAGAACAAGATGAATTAGAGCAATATCACATTACCTGTCACATCTAAAGTGGAGTTGCATGTATTTCCTGAAAGAAAGTTGACGCTCATTCCCATAGCCCATGCTGAGTGAAACTGGACTGTCAACAACAGTGGGAGAGTGTTACCCCAAACAGTTGGGAACAGAATGGTGTCAACCTGAAATCTGCTTGCCAAGACCACAGCTGGGTCATGATAGAGTATGTTCGCACAAGTGAAAATGCCAAAGTAGCCAAAGGATGTATTGAAAGTCACAAATTCTGGATCCTTCGGGTAATTAACCTGTTTCTCTGTCATGAAAAGGTTGTACTGCTCATGGAAGGGAAGGGATGGAGAAAAAAAAGATTAGGAAAGAAATTAAACCATTTAAATCAGACTAATGTTGACTACAATACGCATTCACTTAGATACAAGTAATGGAGAATATGTTTTGTGAACATGGTATATCTTAATTTCGAAATGGAGAATTCACACCACTGCAAGAGGAGTCAAGCACAAATATCCATGGTTCTGATTTTCATGTGTCACTTCCTATTGAGAAGCAGTAAAAATAGAGGACTCATTCAGTTTTAATTAATTTCATTTAATTACTTTCTATTAAATTCAGAATAGCATGAATGAAGATATCTTTAGGCAGTGGCTTTCACGTGTCCTCTGACACCCGCTCTGTAATGAGTCTATGTGCAAATACGTTTAAGCCTGGGAAGCAGCTTCTGTTTCACATCTTTAATCACCCGAGGATCATGCATTTCCTGAACTTAGTAAAATCCTCTTACCTTGTGGTAACGAGCTGCCAGTTTCCCTTCCGAGTCAAAGACAACTTTGGTATCGTACTGACAGCGACCATCATTTGGGCACCTTGGATCACTGGAGTTACACGGCTTCTTGTCTCCCATGTTGGCAATCACATAGATGGAGTTATTCCTCGCCAGGCACTCAGTCTCTCCAGCACTGGTGAGGGAGCAAACCTAAACAGCAGGGAAGAAAGGAAATAGGATATCACAACCAGTCAATCCATATAAATGCCAAGACTACAGATCACAAGAGTGGTAGGATTAAGTTAGTAATTTCTAGTACGAGACAGTTGTTTTCTGGTATTCAACAGAAGGCAGTGGTTTTGTACTTCAAAGCTTAGCGTGCTGCAACTCTGGCTTCACTTCACGTTAGATAAGTGAGGAACAGAGGGGTTTTCTCGTGGTGGAAGTGAATCTTTGCACCTTCGAGTCTCCCGTCTGCTGCCAGCATGTGGCACAGAGCTGATCTTACACTGATACACGGGCTACTCTCAGCCATGCCACTTCAGCTCCCAATTTGGCTGCTGTGCTGAGGTAGCTTAGGATTTGTTTCTTCTATGGTGTGTTTCGTTATCTTTCACCAAATATTGCCACCTCAAAAAATGGTGCAGTTTACTAAGGAAGATAAAATTTGAGCTTCCTTCCCTTTATAATGCTGTGGTGTCAAAAAGAAGCGGGTCCGAACACTATCATGCTTTAATCTGATGGACATAAAATAATTTAACAGAATAAAAAAGCTACCATGTCATGATTCAAAAATATAAATGTGAAATTTTGTAGTATATCCTTTCAGTAGTAGCTGTTATTTTATTCACAAATATTCCTAATATTCCTATATCTTAAACCTATTCTACAACATGCATGGAATACATTACTGAAATGTAGATTCTTTTAAATAAATCTTGACCTCTATGAGTATATTAAATAAAATCAAAAGAATTACAGCAAGAAAAAACTAGAGAGAGAACTGATGAAGGAAATTGTCTGAAGCTATTTATGGCAACTACCTCATGTCTAACCTGCCTTTGTTTCACAGCAGTTGTTCTGAGACATCTAGAACTATCAACGGCCCCTCCTAAAGGTAGCTGTCTTTCCCATCGGACCATTCCCTCGTGCACAGCAGGGACGATACCTTGCAGGATCAGCACACGGTATCCAGTCCACCCGTAGGTCTGGGATATCCTTGAGATAAGGGTATATTTTTTCCCTTGTGAAGACCCAGCTGTAAATTCCATCTTCAGGAGTCACAATGATATGGGCACCCTGGTACCAACAGAGTAAACAAAAAAACACCATTAAGAAAATTAATAAATGGTCAGTGTTTACCAAAATCAATGTTTCTAATGAGGTCATAATACCTGTCTGTCTGCTGCTTTGACAGCTGCTTCCAAAATTGCCATATTTTTGTCCATCAGCATCAAGGCCCCGTCAAGAGAAACTGGCACTTCAGTGTCCTCTGACAAAACGACACTGTGCTCATGAACGGCTGCGACGTAGCTGTCCAGGGCACAGGCCTCCAGAGCAGACAGCAGCAAAAGCACGGCAGAGGCACGAGCTTTAGGAAGCCCCATGTCTGGAGCCTGGAAGTCGCCCAAGAGGAGGACAGGAGCAAGCAAAGCCAGGGGACTTCAAACAGGGAAAGTCTTGCACAAAATCTGGGAATTCCGCAGAGTGGCAGAAAGCCGACACCAGGAGATGCAATCACCCTGCCCGGAAAGTCTCACAACATCAAAGGCAAGAGAGCTGCCAGCATTGAGCAATCCTGCCTTTCGCCACCAACAGAAAAGTCACGGAGAAGTCACCACTGTGCTCCAGCTGGAGAAACGTGTCGCTTGCCAGATTTACAAACGATTCAGGTGTGGCATCGCTGTATTAATGCAGCTCAAGGCAAGCCCAGGTCACAGCAGGAAAACCAGCCAGAGTTTGGGAAATCTCAGCAAAGACCAGCACGGACACATTCCTGCCCAAAGCTGAGGGTGTGGGGTGCAGGCAGGGCTGCAGGAGGCAGGCGGCTGGACCCGAGCTGGGTGCTGCGGCACGGGCACTACCCGTGCCACCCCAGCTCAGAGCTGCTCCAATCTAGCACAGTGTAGTTTGGCTATACCTCGCAGAGTCCCTACTTATCACAGCTTCACAGGTTGTACAACCATGTTAGTAACAGCAGACAGGTATTTAGATGTGCCACCGCATGAGACAAGCACAGCTCTAGCCAGGGGGTTGCTGAGTTTCCTGTAGAAGATCCCACTGCTCTGCTTTAACCATCGTTCCAGGACTCCCGGGTAATCATGGCAGGAGAACATGCTTGTCAGTTGATTTGAACAACGAAGTTGGAAACCAGGATTCCTCTTCAGGTTTCTTTTGCCTCCATTGTGTACGTGAAAGAACAGAGAGGGGGGAAAAAAGTATTGCCAGAAAGGCAGAGGAGTTAGTTAAGCCTGTCTTGGTTCCCCTTGAGTGCTTTGGCTGAGCATCTGGAAGTGAGGAGGTTTCCCCACCACACCTTGTTGGAAAATAGTAGCCCTAGACTTTTGATAGACTTACTGTTGCAGAGACAGTTAGTACAAACATTACAGCTGGCATTTATTGGTAAAATAGATCTCAGCCCAAACTGAGTCTTCATATGTAATACATACATACATATGACTGTGCATATATGATTACCAAGTTTCCTCCAGGACTGAAGATCAGTTAGTTCTGTGTAGAGATGCTAATTCTCTTCATTACCTTTGCCTCTTCACTACCTTCCTCCTCCTTTTCAGGCACCTTCAAGATAATACAAGTGCTAGCAGACACAAAGTCTTTTAGACTCTTGTTTAAGAAAATTCACAAAACTTAGGAAAAAAAGTTGCTTTATTGAAAACAATATTATTCTTAATGCTTTATAATTTCAAATTCTGTTTCAACATTTTATCAGTTAAGGTATTACAAGATAATGAACTTTCTTTAAAAAAATACAGAAAATCACTGTAGCAAAATAGTAGCTTTACCCAAGAATAATGCACAGCAGGCTCAAGTATAGGAACAAGACATTTGAAAACACACCTCTTCACATACAGTGGTGCACTGTATATGGAACACGATTAAATAGGCTGACATCTGAGTATTACTCATCACTTCAGCCAATCCACATGAGGACTTCCAAAAGAAAGGCAGTCAGTGTTTAGTGTTTCAAAACAGTAATGCAGCTACAACTAAACCACAATGGGTTGTTCACTAAGGGATCATGTATCCCAGCTCCAGAATAATGAAACACTGTTATGTCCACTCATCTCAACACTAGGTTAAACCACAACAGTAAACAGAGCATTGAAAGTATGTCTGGCTATGTTTCACTGCCCATCAGATGAGTTCGCTCTTCATTACTACCAGGAGGATTTTGCAGGCTGGAACTGGAACTGTTTGCACAAGCAAAAGAACAGGAGAGAAGAAACAGGTTTAATATTCTTTACATAATTCTATGCAATACCAACATAATGGCAAAAAAGCCACAGATTACATGGAAAGAACTACATGGATCACTGGACTTGGTTCCCCATTATTGCACAGAACCAGGTACTATTGCTTTCACACCTGTCATTTCACAGAATCACAGAATGGTTTGGGTTGTAAGGGAACATTAAAGGCCATCTAGTCCAAGCTCCCTGCAATAAGCAGGGACATCTTCAACTAGATGAGGTTGCTCAGAGCCCCGTCCAACCTGACCCGGAATGTCTCCAGGGATGGGGCATCTACCACCTCTTTGGGCAACCTGTGCCACAGTTTCACCACTCTCACTTTGAAAACTTTCTTCCTTATATCTAGTTGAAGTCTACCCTCTCTTAGTTTAAAACCATTACCCCTTCTCCTATTGCAACAGGCCCTGCTAAAAAGTTTGTCCCCATCTTTCTTAGAAGCCCCCTTGAAGTACTGGAAGGTTGCAAGAAGGTCTCCCCGGAGCCTTCTCTTCTCCAGGCTGAACAACAACTCTCTCAGCCTGTCCTCATAGGAAAGGTGTTCCATGCCGTTGATCATTTTTGTGACCCTCCTCTGGACCCGCTCCAACAGGTCCATGTCTTTCCTGTGCTGAGGGCTCCAGAGCTGGATGCAGTACTGCAGGTGAGGTCTCACCAGAGCTGACTAGAGGGACAGAATCACTTCCCTTGACCGGCTGGCCATGCTGCTTTGGATGCAGCCCAGGATACAACTGGCCACCTGGGCTACAAGTGCACATTGCTGGCCTGTGTCCAGCTTTTCATCCACCAGTACCCCCATGTCCTTTTCTGCAGGGCTGCTTTCAATCCCTTCATCCCTCAGCCTGTACTGATATCAGGGGTTGCCTTGACCCAGGTATAGGACCCTGCACTTGGTCTTGTTGAACCTCATGAGGTTCACATGGGTCCACTTCTCAAGCTTGTCCAGGTGCCTCTGGAAGGCATCCCATCCCTCAGGTGTGTCAACCACACCCCTCAGCTTGATGTTGTCTGTAAATGTGCTGAGGGTGCACTTGATCCCACTGTCTGTATCATTGGTAATGATATTAAACAGTACCAGTCACAATATAGACCCCTGAGGGACACCACTCATCACTGATCTCCATACAGACACGGAGTTGTTGGCCACCACTCTCTGGATGCGACCATGCAGCCAATTCCAGCTCAGACACCCTCCTGGAGAAACTATCAGTAGGGTTTGCTCATTAATGCCACAGTTCTGTTGCTTGTATAGAACAGGCACTGCCTGGTGTAGGCCTCTGTTCAGGTCAGTAGGGATTTAGGAAAGCCAACAAACAAAGTATCTAAGCAATGTTTTTACTGCTCATCTTGTCATTCGTTATCAGGTTGGTCATGAGGAAAAAAATGGAAGCACAGCTTTCAGAGGTTTGCTTTATAACAGCTGTAAGTAAAATAAAATAAAGAATAAATATTTCAGCATACCTTCTCCTTGTTGCCTCAGTGATATAGAATATTCCAGTTGCAAGACCCTTTGAGGAAACAAGTCAGTTACAACTGTAATAATAATAACAATTTTATGCAATAGCTCATAACTGCAATAGATATAAAAAGAAAAAAATGTGTAATTACTTACACTTAACAGTGCCCATCCTCCTTGGATGGCTGAGGCCCATTCAAAACCCAGCTTTTCATTTAGAAATCCTCCCAGAGTGGGACCTGCAAATGCCCTGCAACAAATCAAAATGAGCTATTGGCATCCCAAACAATAAAGATAACATATCATATTCCCAGAGATCTTTTTAATTGCATTTTGTAGCCTCCATTGATTCTCTCTCCTTTGTCAACAAAGAGATTGTCTTCCACAGACCTAACTTTCATAGAATCCACAGTAAGTATTAATTCTTTAATAAACCTGTCTAGTTACCTCTTCAGCTGGAAATAGGATCCACATTAGAAAGCTGAATGCACTCTTTTCTGTATCTGGAATGGCTTAGAGGCTCCATTAATGACCATGTTCAAACAGAGCATCAACACTATTTTTCTGTCATAAAAGAAATTTAAACTCTCATCCCTCAAAATGTAAACATCCCCAAACTTCAAGACAAACGACTGATGGATATAGGCAGCGGGGGAGGCACATTGTGACAGATGTGGTCACTGCAAGGTTGAGCTGTATGTAACTGACCTCCACCTTCATGTCTGTCTACCAACGCCATGAAGAGTTATGCAGCCGCTGTCACTTTATGAAAGGTCCTACATGATACGGTCCCACGCTACAGAGAGGGACAAAGCTGTGTAAAACTACAGAGGCTTCCGGGAAGCAAGTCACACAATAAAATCCTGTTTGATAACAGCACAAAACTGAGGTTTGGTAACTTTATACTACCTATAGCTCTACTGAGTCCTATGCCAAATAAACAGGACAGCTAGAACTTCAGTTAGCTTGGAAAAAATGGTGCAAATTTGTACCACTAAAACCTACCTGCACCCAAATAAGACTACAAGGAAAGATAAAAAACCACCCTGGAAGTGGCTGTCCAATCGGAGGACTCTGGCACTTCCCACTGAGTGACAACTCTGAAGGGTCACTCAGCCAGTAGTGCCTTTCACTAATTTCTGTTTTGGCCACTGGGTAATAAACACAGACACACTCGACTAAGCTATGCAAACACAGACCTTAAATAATGTCTGTGGCTGAAAGAGAAGAGAAGATTCTACTCTAAGCTATCCCAGGCACAGGGAAGAAACACAGAAAATTAATAAGGGAGAACAGAATTAGTCAGGAACAGATACCTTCTACCTCCACGTGGGTGGACTTAGCTATGTAAAAAATGAGGGTTCACCCCTCTCTGTATTAAGCATTAAATATTTCAGTGACAACAAAAATGACCACAGAGAAGCACAAGCTAACATCCACTCAATCACTGCAGCTTTTTGATATACAGGGCAATGCATTTCAAGGAAGACAAGTTCAGAGTTAAATCCAGCTGGCGGCCGGTCACAAGCGGTGTTCCCCAGGGCTCGGTTCTGGGGCCGGTCTTGTTCAATATCTTTATCGATGATCTGGATGAGGGAATCGAGTGCTCCCTCAGTAAGTTTGCAGATGACACCAAGTTGGGTGGGAGTGTTGATCTGCTGGAGGGTAGGAGGGCTCTGCAGAGGGATCTGGACAGGCTGGATCGATGGGCTGAGGCCAACTGTATGAGGTTTAATAAGGCCAAGTGCCGGCTCCTGCACTTCGGCCACAACAACCCCATGCAACGCTACAGGCTTGGGGAGGAGTGGCTGGAGAGCTGCCCGGCAGAAAGGGACCTGGGGGTGCTGGTTGACAGCCAGCTGAATGTGAGCCGGCAGTGTGCCCAGGTGGCCAAGAAGGCCAACAGCATCCTGGCCTGTATCAGAACTAGTGTGGCCAGCAGGAGTAGGGCACTGATCGTGCCCCTGTACTGCAGTACAGTGCCACTGGTGAGGCCAGACCTCGAACACTGTATTCAGTTTTGGGCCCCTCACTACAAGAAGGACATTGAGGTGCTGGAGCGTGTCCAGAGAAGGGCAATGAAGCTGGTGAGGGGGCTGGAGCACAAGCCTTATGAGGAGCAGCTGAGGGAACTGGGCTTGTTTAGTCTGGAGAAGAGGAAGCTGAGGGGAGACCTTATCACTCTCTACAACTACCTGAAAGGGGGTTGTGGCGATGAGGGTGTTGGTCTCTTCTCCCAAGTAACTAGCGATAGGACAAGAGGAAATGGCCTCAAGTTGCACCAGGGGAGGTTTAGAGTGGATATTAGGAAAAATTTCTTCACTGAGAGGGTGGTCAGGCATTGGAACAGGCTGCCCAGGGAGGGGGGGGAGTCGCCATCTCTGGAAGTGTTCAAAAAACGTGTGAATGTGGCACTTCAGGACATGGTTTAGGGAACATGGTGGCGCTGGATTGATGGTTGGACTTGATGATCTTGAAGGTCCTTTCCAACCTAGTGATTCTGTGAGTCCATTCTCTTTGTTGAGTAAAAAGCTTTGTTTTAACATGTCCAGCAGGCACCTGTTTAGCAAGAACCTTTTGAATTAAGGTCAACACAATGACTGCAATGCAAGACCTCTGGTTGTAATGCAGCAGGCTTTCGTGTGGCAATAGTGTAGAACAACCAGACATTCATAGCTTACAAAAAGGTGACTATATACCTACCCAAGGGACCACATGGCATTGAAGAGCCCAGACACCAGTCCCAGCAGACTCAGACCTTCTTCAAATCCATTCTCACTGCAGAAAGACAGACCAGTTACAGTAGCGCAACATATTATTGTGTCTCTACTCTCTACTACAAAATATTATTGTGTCTCTATTGAAGTCTGTAGCCTTCCCCTATAGAAAGTTTTTTTTCCCTCCTTTTAATTTACACACACAAGCAAAGGTGTACAGTGGAATCATGTCTGTTTACCCAGTACTTTCTTCTTTTCTGCCTCTCTGGAGGATTGCAGTGCTACTCCTCATCTCTGATGTCTTCTGAATAAGACTCGTAACACCACACCATCGCTTACTCCCCAGGTTTCATATGGCAAATATAAAACAGCGACAGGTGGCTTTTAAGAAGGGAAGACCTTGTACCAAGTGGAACACACTAATAAGAGTAAATCAAGGCACTTCTAGGTCATTACTGCCAAGCCACATCACAGAACTTGTACTTTGAGCAAGTCTGACTCCTGCAGGTGCAGCTGTTAAAGCCAATGCAGTCTGAAAATCCTGTGAAAACTGCTTGCTATTAATCGTCCTCAAAAGCTGAAACAAATCCCATGTTTATGAAATCACATGCAGGTCACCCCATGCTATAAGACCCAATGACTGATGGACTCCAGTGTGTTCATAATACTGAGGTACATTTACAAAATTATATTTGGAGCATAGTGACTGGAGTGCTTAGTCGGAAAAAACTAAGACAAAACAGTAGTGGAAGCATTTAAGTATTACTCACTGCCTTTGTCTCAAAAAGTGGAAAAAAGCCACACTGAAACCCCACTTCATATTCATCCCTGAAAATTAGTTGCAGTTTCCTACTGTCAGTAACATGAAAGATGCGTTGGACCAAGTTACTTACTATGCACAGTGCAGTATCTCTGGAAACACTGGGATAGCACTCATGCCAAGGGAAAAGCCAATCAAAACCAGCACTAACACAAACATCCATAGCTGACTGAAAAAGAGATATTTAAAAGAAGTTAGCTGCTAGAGGCTCTTTTCAAGTAAGGACCCTGTTTGACTGAAGGCTATTATATCAGCTCTCCATGACTGACCAGAAAACTAGGTTTCTTGAAGCCAAAGAGAACTCTAATTGAATACTAATACTTGAAAAATACAGCTCTATGCTTAAAAAAAAAATTGTAAAGGAATTTGAAAATCCTGCGCCCAAATTAAATATTTCCTTATCAAATGCAGTTCATTTTAAGAGGAGCACATAGAGAAGAGGTAGACAGATAAGCCTAACTCAGCAATACATATGTCCAAGCTCCAGGATTGGTTTGTTGCACATGAGAAGGATTTTGTAGCCCAATACATTATGACCAAATAGACCTAGCTAAAGGAAAGAATGTTGAAGATTTTACCCATTTCTTTTTCTCACCAGCGCAAACGTATCATCTCACCAGTTTCAAATGACCTTCTTTAAAAATTAAAAGTCTAGGAGAAAGGAGTTGACTAGTTCTGCTCATTAGCAAGCCTATCATTATCTTTAACAGAGTATATAAACTAGGACAAAAGGACTGTACAGCTGTTTTGTAAATATAGCAGAGTGTTTTGCTGGGAATTAACTTGAGACATATGACAATGCAGTGTTCAGGTGCAATAGACATTGTCTTTACTCAGCTAGCTAAAAAAAAAGTTATAATCTGGCATTTTTCTCAGTAAGCTATATACAGAGAGAAGAAAAATCAATACTGCTGCACAGCCATGCAAATAAACCCCATAGTTAAGAAACACTGATGAAATAGAGAAATTTGAAAAATAAGACAGAAAGAGAACTTTGTTTTGCTGCACTGGAAATGCCACACAATTGGTAAGAAAGGAAAATAAAAAGCAGCGTTCTTCCCACCACACACATTAGGAGCACAAGTCTTATGGGGAGCGGCTGAGAGAACTGGGGTTGTTCAGACTGGAAAAGAGGAGGTTGAGGAGAGACCTCATTGCTTTCTACAACTACCTGAAAGGGGGTTGTGGTGAGGTGGGTGTTGGTCTCTTCTCCCAAGTAACTAGCGATAGGACGAGAGGAAATGGCCTCAAGTTGCACCAGGGGAGGTTTAGACTAGATATCAGGAAAAATTTCTTTACTGAGAGAGTGGTCAAACATTGGAACAGGCTACCCAGGGAGGTGGTGGAGTCACCATCACTGGAAGTATTCAAAAAACGTGCAGATTTGGCGCTTCAGGACATGGTTTAGGGCACATGGTGGCGCTGGATTGGGGGTTGGACTTGATGAGCTTGCAGTTCCTTTCCAACCTTAGTGATTCTGTGATTCTGTCTGATTCTGCGATTAACATGAGCAAATACAGTAACAGTAAAAAGCAAAGGAAAAGGATCTATTTTACGAAGGTGTAAAATCTCAATTTTCACATGCTTCCACTGCTTTACATTCACAGTTTCATGTTAGAAGTTACAAAAACCCTGTTACATGGTCAGAGGTGCTAATTGTAGACTTGTGGACATACATGACCATGGTCATGATAGCCATCACAAAAACATCACATAAGGCATGTGGCTCAAGAAGAGGCAGTTTCAATGGAAATTGTACCTTTCAATGTGCAGTATAGGAGCAGGTCCTAACATGAAAAAGCACAGTGCTGTCATTAAGCCTCCAGATACCAGCAGCCACTTCCTGAGGTACTGTGAAAGAAAAGGAACTGGTATGTAATTTAAAGATGTGAATTTGTAATGTAATTATTTTGTCTTTCCTAATACACCTCTTCTAAATCTTCATCTCCTGAGAAGTACGGCTCCTGTAGAGACCATCATTACACACACACTGGGAATTCACAGTTTCCCTGCCAGTTCTGAACACCGTCAAGAAACACTGAATTCATGTGTCCTTGCCACCAATGCAATCACTGGCAGCAGCTGCTTAGTACAGAGATTTCTTCAGGATACTAAATAACAATGCTTCTCTGTTAGCAGAGTATTTTAGGTCTTACTCTTCCTAAGAAACACCATGCAGCATTACATGTAAATCTCGTGTACAAAGGCCTTTATCAGTTTGTGTCAGGAAAAAGCAGCATCAGAAAACTGGCACTGTCCTTCCTGGACAGCATTCAAATGTAGGTTTCCATGGTCCGTTACCAGTGGCTGTCAAGCAGGCAGTTTTAGGTGTTCCACTGTCATGTCAAAGTCTCTTTCTGTGATGCAGTTAAGAGCTAGAGAACCATAGCCAGTTGCTGCATTGATCTAATTTGGATATTACACATTTTAAGAGATAAAGTCAACACAGCTAACCAGAACACCTTTACTCCTCAAAAGCTGATAAAATTAGATGTGGTCAAAAGCATGGACAACTGGGACGTGTTTTCCCACTCTCCATTCTATACTGGCTGGAAATAAAATGTGCTTAGTCCACTGGAAAAGCTCACCACATTTCAACTACAGGATACTTGTCCAACATCCTTTACTATTTTGGACATTCTTGTATTACCTGGACCTTGCAAAAGAGACCTTCAAGTTGGCAGGATTCAGTGCAGGTGCAAGGTCCTGAAAGACAGATCCCTTTACAGGACCAGGCCCACATCCATCGTTTCAGTATAGGAAGTCCTCCAGTTTTAACTAAATGCACAGAGTGCTTTACTAACCTTACACAAACAGCAGGATAGTACTCACTGGCAGTTTGTCACTTAGGAGTCCAAGGAGGGGAGAAGACAGGGAGTACGACAGTGCCAAACCGAGGAATACCAAGCCCACGTAACCAGCTGGGAGTTTGAACTATGGAAAGGAAGACAAATAAAACAAAAACCAAAACATCAAGCCATATGTGCTGCATTCATTAAAGGACAATCCAAGAATTGTATTGTAGGTGTAAATACCAAAATTCATAATTTTAAGTATTTCACTCACGCCATACAGAGGTTTTTCAAGTATTTGAAGTCATAGCAGAGCTCCAGTTCCCTCCATTTCCATTTCTAAGCATAGAGTGAAAACATCTAACACAACTGTCCTCAGATAAAGCCTAAATAACCTCAGGAAGAAACACTATGCTATGTCCCTACACAGACACACTGGATTCTAACGATATCTGGCACATTTGAAACAGACACTTTAGACACTGAAATTTAGATGGATTTAGTCTTTACCTCTCCAATCTTCAGTTTTATTTCCACTTAGAAAAGCGTAAATGCTGTAGTCATCCACTGCTAATCAGTGCATCTTAAAAGTAAGTAGTGCTGTAAAAGACCGCTCTGGTTTTTCAACTAAGGGAAGATTTTTATGAGAATGAGTCAGAGGCTTTTTGCAAACACCCCGAGGTCTACATTTTCCTAATGCAGAGTCTCATTTCTGTATTGAAACAAAATATGTAATGAACCAAAAGCATACTAGTCTCTCAAATGAGTGCTTTAACTACCAGTTAGAAGGTATTCCAAGATGTTTCATGTGGCATGGACTACATAAATATTCCCCATTTCCGTGCCATATGCAAGCACATGATAATAACTCTAATTTAGTGGTTAGAACACCTGCCAAGAAGGCTACAGTGCTTTCACAGCAAGTATCTGTTAGCACAGAGCAGAAGGAAAGCAGGAAAGCCACACAAGTGCACAATATCCTACAGTGGGATAATTACAGATCCCTCCTGGATGGTGGAAGAGGTTAGCACCAAGTCTCCTCCACCCTGGATGAGTGCTTGAAGTACTGGACTAGAGACATGAAAAGTAGCAGCACAACCACCTGTAAATGCTATTCCCTGGGAAAACAATAAATAAACCACTCAAAAACCATTGCTTAATTTCACACAGGAACAGAATCTTAAACTGTTTACTCCAAATTCATTACCTTAAACACCATGGGGAAAATAAATAAATAAAATTAAGTAGGAAACAAATAAATATTAAAATAAATTAAAAATAAGTAAATTAAATGGCATTTGCCTTTCTAATGAGTGAGTGAAGAAGTCAGCTGGCAGGCTACATAGTTGCAATCAGTTTAATTTTGGCATTGCTCTAAGAGAAGGCAGAACTGTGACATCATGTCCCCGAAAGCAAATGTCCATATCAAGAGATGTAACACTGTCAGTGACCATTGCAGTTTTACAGAATGTGCTTTCACACAGGAGGAAAAAGTCCCTCGATTACAAAACCAGCTGCTTTGCCTGGTTCAGAGAAATACTCTGCAGTTGAAAGCCAATTAAGTGGAAAAAGCACATTTTTAAAGGCCTTACATTTCCTCATTCTCAAAGTTACCGAGACCCAGCGGCAACAGATGGTGTCAATGGAAACTGTGATTTGTCAATACTGTGGAAATCAAGTTATTTGGAAATCATATTATTAACAGTTAATTAGCAGTGTAATTGAATAAGGCTTAATTTTGTTTAGGATATTTAAACCACATTTATAGCCAGTTATTTACTATTTAGCAAGTGAAGACTTCCTTGCATGTTAACAGGACGTACCTTCCTTAGGATAAATAGAGACATTGTGGGATCCAAAAAGCCCAAGCATGCACTTAGGGAAAAGACAGTAAAACAGAGTAGTAGGACTTTCGGCAGAAGAATGAGCTTCCAAAAGGAGTCCTTGCTAGGGATTGAATCTGTTTCAAGAGAAAAGGGGGCAAAATTGCAGTATTTTCAGCAGCATAAGCTCATGATCTTCTTGTTTTAGAAATTAGTATTTCCCTTTTTCTAGTCCTGTTACTTATCTTAGCTAACAAATGAAAGTCAATAGTAGACTATTATGTACTATACTATTTTTATATTAAAAACCCACATTTGATAGGTGAATAGAAGAAGAAAAGTACACAATTTAAATTCCAACATTGCAAATCCCCAGCTTGAACAAAAGCATGTACTATTCCAATTATGTGAAAATATGGTTACTTCTCTGCTAGCCCTTATACAATGAAAATCTCGTGGCTATGTCTCAACCTAAAACAGGCACACATGCGTTAACCCTTCTTATCCAATTAGAGAAACATGCTTTGAAAGTAAAACAAGACGACTGCTATTTATCAGTTGAGATCTGTCCGAATTTTTAAGCAACTAGACATTTGTGTCTCCTACATGTTCAGTTTGTACTCCAGACAGGAAGCTTCTTTCAGATGTCATGGTTAGATGTCATTTCTAAGTCGGGCTCCCTTCCTGATGCTGTCAGTGCTTTAACAGTTGAATGTGGTCTCAAAGTATACATAGAACTAGAAGTTCATTCATTAGCATCCACGAGCTCAGAGCTAACGTTTATTTAACGTAGTTTCAAATTGGCTAGTAATATCATGACTCCAGACAACTTCAGAGCCTGGGGAAGTGTAGGGGGGGAAGCCAACAGTAGCGGCACATGGTTAACCTCTGTAGGTTTCTTCTAAAAGCCAATATATATGAAGTTATTTGCCAAGATTTTCATACTTAGGAGGAAAAAAGATTTTAAAAAAGAAGTATTTTAAAGTTACTAGCTTTTTTTTCTAGAAAAGACTAACAACTGTAACCTTGCAATTACAATCTTGTGTGAAGACTTATCTTTAAGTTAGCTTTCTGTTCAAGCAGGACCATTTAAAAGTTAATCAAATTTATATGACCTCCAGCACTTCAGTTAACCCCCTCATTTATTAACTTTAACATTCTTTTATGTTAATCAGATCCTGCATCGTTCAGTACAAATAAACCGCTTTTGTTATCCCTGTAATTCTGGTTTTCCCCCAGCTGCTAACCCCTCAAACATGTCAAGTCCTCACTTTAAGCAAAACCTATCTCCAGCTTTTTTTTCAACTAGCTGCAATAACAAGCTGATACTAAGCAGATACAATTTATCCTTTACAAGCCCTAAAGTTAAGGAGACAAAAGAAAAGAAAAGTATTTCTCAGTTCCCTTCTACACAGCATCCTTAGTGTTTGCAGAGATGGGCATGAAGTGTTGGATTCTTTCCAGGTCATCTGCACACATCAATTTAGGTTAGCATTAAATCATGGGCCTGATCAAGATCACAAAGTAATTCAGCTGCAGCTTTGCCCTCTGAATTGGATCAGTATCCAGAAGCTGGTATTTTTTTAAAGGACAGTTAAACACATGAGAAATTAAAGTGAGTGAAGGAGGCAGGAAGAAGGATGCTTACCGTATTTTGGTAATATGCACATATTCACAGGCACCAAGACCAACACTACGCATCCCAGAGTAACAAAAGGGACCTCATAACCAAACGATTGATACAAAAAGCCACCTAAAGGCGGGCCCAGCACCAGTCCAAGTCCTGCAAAAATTTCAAGGCTGCCCTAAAAGGCGAAAAAGAAAGCAAGCAAAAAACAGGTCAGTATGCTGAGAAACTCTAATGTAACAATAAAAAGCAAGCCGTTTGTCTTAGGAGCAGCACAACATAGTCAGGCTACTGAAATGAAAAAGGCACTGCATTGCTAAAGGGGGTAACAGCTAATAGTGACCTTCACAAAGTGGGACAGTGAAAGAAATTCCACATTTGTCTGCCGTAACAACCATCACCTCTTTTGCTTTACCACGGAGAACCACCTGTACTGTAGCGTTAGCCCCTCTGCTGTCACCAAACAGATCCCAGTCCTGAGGCAAGACAAATGCTCTAATGATGGAAAGTATTCGTAGGACAACTCAGGCTGAAGCAATCATCTCTCCCACCTTATACTCCAGCCTGAGGGGGAGGACCCAAACAAGCCTACTCAGATGGGTCATTATCTCATGGGATGAGACACATATGCCAAGTCAAAGCTTTCCATAACCAACTGTTTGGATTCAATGACTAGCTGTAGAAAATAACAGTGAAACTGCAATTATTCAGATTATTTTGGCTATAGTTTAGTAATCTGGCATCTTTTATAAGATACTAATTTTTAGAAGGACAATAATACAGTTACACTTAAATCTTGTGTTACACCACCATAGTCACCAATGTCAACTTCTGCCTCAACAGTCAATTAATCAATGCAGAACAGAGGAGGAGAAGGTAAACCTGATATTGTAAGAAAAGTGATATTGCTTATGTTCTGAAGTTCATACCTCCTCCAACAGAGTGATCATGTTGACAGATGCTGAACTTCTCACTTCAACAAGGCTGACATTCCTACATTTAGTAACTTCCCCGTACATTCTCTAGGGTACCCAACGGGCAAAAGTTGGGCTGAAAACTGGTATGAAAAGGGTAAGGAAAGGAAAAGTGCTTTTGAGTATCTAGAACTATGAAGAAGGGCAATGGAAAACAAGGCTAAAAATCCCTCATCCATTCCTTCAGGATTTATGATTTTACCCTAGGATGCACCTTGCTTCAACTAATCAGCTCTTTCTTCTGCCTCCTGCCTCTGCCACCACCATGAGCAGAGCTCACACTAACAAGAACCCACCATTATGTCCATTTAAGGATAGTAAGTCTACATGAATGAATTTAAAGAGGCTTTATTCTCATGCAGAACAAGACATTAGAGTATATAATATGGCAAACAGACCAACATTTAAAAGTTATGTCTTCTGACAGCACTCTTTCTTGATTTTAAACAAAGGTAGCTACCAAGCCACAGCTGTGTAGCATTTCTGATTGTGTTCTTGAGGTGACCTTCATTACCACATCCTGTTTTCAGCTATGCATCATGTTTATTGTGCTGCCACCACAGAATTTCATTTAGTTTTAAGTCTGGTTATACGATAGATAACTAAGTCCCTCTAAGTCAAGGTTACTTTATGTACTTATTGAAACTACATTTTAAAATTTGCAAACAGGAAACCTTAACCTTATTGACTAAATAAATCCAAACCACGATTTTATATATATCTATATAACTTCCTTTCCAAGGAAATTGCCAGTTCCTCACTGCTGATACAATTTAGTAGTTTTTTTGCTAGTTAGGAGCAAAAAATATGTATTTTTATAGACATTTATGTACAAAAGTAACCATCCAAGTTAACAATATTAATAAAAGCATCATGTTTTCCAATTTAATTAAATATTCTGAAGGATGTTATTAACATTTGTTCACCCATTAACATTTAACTCAGTTATTTCTGTCGGTCTGTATTTGAATTGAAAACCAGAGTTTATTGAAAAACAAAGCAGCATTTTACTAAATACAAAACTTTTTTCCCTCTAATACCATAAAAACCACCTAAATAAGGGTAATATCTCTAGCTGAAATGAATCATTGATGACCAGAAATAGTGCCCTCCAGATTTCAAGAAGTTCTAGCTCTCCTCTTCTCATACATCACTTTTATCAATAGATTAGAAAAATGAAACTAAAAGTGTTTCTAGTTTTGCATCTTTCAATCATTTAAATCAACACTATTTGAATGATTTAATCAAATTTCTTGAACCAATCCACATGGATTCTTACTATCCATGTGGAAGTAGTCACTAAAAGCTGTACTAGTATTTTAAGAGTCTGATTTCAACTGAAGAGATAACTACTCCCATCAATGGTCATCTGTCTTCAAAACATAAGCAGCTAATACATGCTGCTTAATTTATATCTGATTGGAGTTATGCTAAGGTCTAAACTTGTTCTAGGATTGTGATTCTAGATTACAAACAAACATTACGTGACGATTTTAAATATGCCTGCACATGAGACAGAAGATTTTCTCCTCTTGGTTTTAGGCTGCCTACTGACAATTTATCATATTGCGGCTACTCGGCTTGTAACACTGGTTTTTGCACTTACCAGGACAGTAGCTATATTATTGGGAAATGCCTTTGCAAGGATTGAAAACGATGCTGTCATCGCTGCTGCAAAACCTACTGCATCCATTGCTCTTACTAAAAAGCACAAACCAATGAACATTGGTCCACTTGGCACCTTGTCCAGCATTCTGAAAAAAACACAAAAAACAGTAAATTGAGATCTCTCAGGATGCAAAAAGTCACCTACTAAAGGTCCTGGTGCATCATTTCTTATTAAAGGACACAGTTACAAGACACTCAATGCTTTCTCTTGCCACATTTTTTGAAGCACACAGGTGAAGTCATTCAAACTCTACCAAACTATTTCTGGCAGCTTTCTCCTTTTCCCCTTTCTTTGGTGGCAAAAAAAAAAGCAAGAAAAACCTCACCTGTGAAAAACTCCAATGCCATCTTTTGTTGCTTTTCCAAGCAACTGTGCAAGGAGTCTGACACAATGAGTTACAACTACCTAATAAGAGCTTCCTTCATTGTTAATAAAACTTTTATATTGCTAAAATGAGTGGCTTAGCCTCTTTGCCTGCCAGGCAAAGCTTCTCATTTGCACTCAATATTTTTAAGAAAAGAGTAATTAAAACATTACGCATAAAAAGCTCCCTTGCTGCTGCACTTTGACAGACTTCTTGCTGTTCATGAGCTATAGTAGTTATTTAACTACATAGAACCTTCCTCCTTTGCTTTCAAAATAGTAAACAGGCTTTGAAACCTAATGAAAGGGAGAAGTGTTCATTCTGCTTTGCAAGAGATAGATAAAAAGTAAAGATGCAAAAAGTTTGGTGACCTAACCAACACCCGAAAGATGCCCAAGAGCTTCCAGTTTTGTTTTGTGCCCATCTTTTCATACAGATGAAAATGATTAGAAGACAAATACAACAAAACCAGCCAACAAAAATTACTCACCCAAACAGAATGGTCACACATCCTGAAACAAACATGCCTGCCACAAACATAAATTTTGCTCCAATATGTGTAAGCTGTAAATTAAATACCATTTTTACATGTTATTATTTCAAGCATAGATCAAAAATCTTTCAAAGTAAGTTAGTATTAAGGAAACAAAACATTATGGGCACTTTATAGCATATAAAGATAAAAGATCTGGAGACACTGCTCCTGCTGGTGTGCCTTCATGCAATACTGAACCTAAAAATACTCTAAATGGTTAAGTGACTTAACCCAGTTTTCAGAATGGTAAGACAATGGTGCAGTTAACTATTTCACAGCAGCATGCTGCAGCTTCTGCAGAGCAGCACGTTACAGCAGCATTCCTCATTATAGACAGAAAGTAATACATTCCCCCTCCAGCGCTGTCAGTGATGCCAAGTCAACAATACCTGTCACATATATGGCTAAGGAGAGTCAAGGAAACTGATTTTACAGCAAATTTTTCACAACCTTTAACAGGACAAAGCTTTGGCATAGGAAGCACAGTAGCTTCAGGCATCCCAGTTCATTATCAGGGAAAGGACCCCACCTTCCTTCATTTCAGACTCCATCACCAGGGTGAAGGATGACAAGAGGCATGCCATAAAGCTAACTCAATCCCATAACAAAGTACATCTGAGCTTCTAATTCCATGCTGTAACTTCCCCTAAGGACAGTAGGTATTTCAGACTCTTTTCTTGTTCAGGCCTGGACAAAGTCCCTGCATTTCAGCCATCATTACTAAAGCCCATATTTTGCCAAGTTTCACTGAAAAACCCTCAGGATTTCTGATTGCTGGACTGTACACCTCTATTGGTGCTCACTTCACCTGTCTGTAGGATGGTACGCTCACTCTCTGTCTGTCTCCCCTGCAAAGCTACTTGGTGAGCCTTGTGCCATAGTTGAATGCTGTCACTGGCACCAAGATTGGGCTTACCAATGGCACTTGTGTGACACCTTGATAAGCCACCTCACCACCAGAGAAAATCATTCACCGTGGGGTTACCAAAAAGACCCTCAGCCAAAGAAAGAGAAGACTGTGACAGTGCAGCAGCACCAGCTGAGGGTATGATCCTGAGCAGCCCTGGCCAAAAACACAAGAGAGCAGTGCTCCAGCATATAAACAAACAAATTGTTATATAATTTATTTGTAATTTCTCCAGCATGAAAAAAATCCTGAATCTGTGGAAACACTGAAGTTGCAAGAACTAGAGACATTTATCTCATATTGCTATCTAATGAAGTGAAGGGAAAACTGAGTTAAGCAGCAAAGTCGTAATAGGAGGAAATGTTAAGAAAAAGACAACATACCAGAAAAGAAGAGGTGCAGCTAACTAAGGAAAAAAAAAACCCAAAAAACAAAACACCTTAAGAACATCACCAAAGGCAAACACAATATGTAAGTAAGTGCAATAAATAGAATTGGGGGTAGGAGGAAAGAAGGTAACAGAAAGAATTGATCAGCAGATTACTCTGAAGCAAACCGAACAGTTAACCAGAGAAACAAAACAGCTACACATCCACCACCCTATGCTACCCTCAAGAACTACAGAAGAGTAATTTTTAAGTCGTACTGACAAGGCTTAGATCAGATTCAGACTGACTGGCCAGGCTCCAGTTATTGCAGACAGAAGCCTGCAGGAGTGCTGCTGAAGAGACATCTCTTTTCTCAGCCTTAGAGAACCATCTTCATGTACCAACCTGTGTCATCACAGAAATAAGTTACAGCTTCAATTATACTTACATAATTTCCCAAGACTAAAGAAGTCAAAAAATTGACCAAAGCAAAACATCCAAAAATCAGGCCAACAATGGTGTTACTGGCACCTTTTTTTTCTGCCTGCAAAAAAAGATCACAACTGTGTAAAGATAGAGGAAAAATCTTGAGATGAATAACATTCATGCTTTGTACACTTATTTTTTCTAATGCTCTATTAGCGTAGTTACAAAGCAATTTCCTTTCTGAAAGGCAGTAGGGGCTCGTAAGGTAACAACACAGCAATTTAAAAACATGTTGCACTTCTATTTAAGCTCTATGTAATTAAAGGAAAAGCAATGTTCATTCATCAATGAATGGAAACACTATGCTGTTTGCTGAACTACTGAACAGGTGATCAGACTTTGTACAGGTGGCTTCAGCTGGTGTGCGATGGAGCTAGCTACAAAGCTTTGACCCCTCACGTGGTAGTAAGGCAGGAAAAAGAGGGCACAGGGGCAGTAAAAAGAGATATGTGTTATCTTCACTGTATCATGCCTCCCCATAACAAGTACCAGGCAAATTTTCTTTACTTATCCAACTGGCAAAATACACTTACTTGGGTACAAGCAGTACATAGGAATACTTAGAGCAAAAATAATTTTAAAATTTCTTTGTTAATACTTGGGAACAACATGGTCATGAAAGAAATGGACTTCTGCTGCAAAAGGCACCATGACCCTTTTTTTTCATCCTGTATTTAAACATTGTATTCACTCCACATAAGCAGAGATTATTTTTTTCTCCCTTCCAGTTGCTAGGTCAGGAAGTTTAACACAGTGAATGATGGCCCAGCATGAGTTAACAGAGAGGTAGCTATAAATAAAGTCGTTGAGTGGCTAAGGCACTGAAATGCAAGTCAAGACATGGGCAGAGTTTTAATCTCAGTTCTACTACCAAACTGCAGTACAACACTGGGCAAAAAACTACTTCACTTCTCCAAGCATCCATTTCAACTTCTATCTCATATCATTAGTTTGCTGTCTCCTCTGCAGCCACAGGGAAGATGAAATTAGTCCATGGACAGGATCCGAGCCACTATTATATACATTTTAGCCAGCAACTGGCTATCCACTATGAATTCCCACAGCTGAAAAGTCTAACTGAGCATACAGACAGCCATAGGGTCCCACAGTGTTCAAGGTCCTTTTAAAAGTTTCAACATACAAAAAATAATCTAAAGAATAGCTGGCTAAATTGTTTGTTTACCTCTGAAGGGAAAAAGGGTCCCAGGATTGAATAGCATATCATTGAACTGAAGTTTATAGAAGCTGTCGCAGCCATTGTAAATAGCTGCTCTCTGGTGAGCCTCCTCGGTTCCTCACCAAGTGTTTCTGGCATGCCATCTTCTTAAAATACAAAAGAAAAAGAAAAAAACAGGAAGTATTACAAGCCGAGAGAGGAAAAAACAATTGGCAAATCAGATTTGAATATTAAAACCCGCACAAAACTTCTACCCTCCCGGCTCTGGGGACTTCAATGAAGCCGTACTACTTTTTCCCCCTCCTGCGGGAGTGCAGGCTTCGCCGATGGGGCGGCAGCTTCCCGCGGGGTCCC